>NC_141322.1:5310952-5480952 GCF_037954235.1 Aulostomus chinensis | reverse complement strand
TGTCTTCATTTGTTCTTTTTTGTGAGGGTCCTGGAGTGACCTGCAGCTGGTGTTTACGCTCATGGGGTGCAGCATCTTGATTAGCTCAGTAAAATCTCACAGTAACCTCCAATTGGTATGTGTGGATGTGATCCAGACACGAGGAACGCGAGTCTTCTCAGACGTGATAGATGTAGATCAGACACCAGCTGTCAAAAGACCTTGAATGGAGGGAAAAGGAGTTTTTCCACTGGGTTCATATATTCAGCTTGAGTGGTGACATACTTGGCGATTGTCCTAACAGGGTAAAAATGCTAAAATGACAAGAAGACCAATGATGATAGAAGATGCGTAACAAAGCCTGCCTCCTAAGTATGGAACTCTCTCACTCTGTCTGTGTCAGAGTGTCTTCAGCACAAAGCACATCGCTGTGCTCCATGCTTTGTGTTCCAGGAGTGGAAATAAACTTCAGTCTCACTCCTGGTGCAGGGCAGTGGCCCTTTTGTGCGTCTCTGAGGGGTTTTAAGGCCAGACGATGTCCATTTTGGCTACATTTTAATCTCCATTTTTGCAACATCAAGTCAACGATTTTATTGTCATTCACGATCTTTTAAATTCAGCTATCACCTTGGACACTTTCTACTTTATTGTCAAAAGCTCCAGCAGTCTTGGTCGAATTGACTCATTGCAGAGAGTGAGTGAAGGAGTGAGGGTGTGAGTGAGGGAAGAAGATATCCTGTGGGAAAATGTGATAAAAATATAAGTTTTAGTGATAAACAGGTCCCTGCCTTTGCTGTAAGTTTTTGTCAGGACTCCTGTACTAATGGTGCTGCACCACCTCTGTGTGTCTCCTCAGTTGGACAACCCTGATGAACAGGCTGCCCAGATCAGAAGAGAGCTGGATGGACGACTGCAAATGGCAGACCACATCGCTCGGGTAAGAGATGGAAGGATGGATGGATGGAAAAACAGATGGACAAGTGGACAAATGAATGAATGTGTGCTAAAGTACCTAATCATGCCCACAATTCATCATTCATCTGGTTTGTAATACATCCGCAAAGGAGGAGACATTTTTGTTGATTTTCTGCTGTTTTTCATTCAAATCTCACCTACCATTTATTAGTTCTGAACCTTAAAGTCAGGTTTGCAGCATGATCCCAACAGTATGTTTTTCCATAGAGTATCTATTTATATCCTTTTAATGGCTGAGAAGTCTTCAGGCTTAAGAACTGAGAATTTGATCCGGATCAGCACCAAATAAAACTTGTCCATTAGTTGTTGAAACCAAAAATTACAACTAACGAAAAGACAGACAGATGTGGGGAACATCTCCTCCTCCTCTGGATAATGATATACGTCTCCCTAATCATCACGTCTTCCTTTTTTAAGCAGGTGGGTGGAAGGTTCCCCAAGTTCTCCTCCAGGGAGATGGAGGCCATGTTCATTGAGGAGCTGCGTTCCTCCGTCAACCTGCTGATGGCTAACCTGGAGAGCATGCCTGTGTCCAAGGGTGGAGAGTTCAAGCTGCAGAAGCTGAAACGAGGCCACAACACCTCCATCATGGACATGGGCCAGGAGGACGAGAATACTCTGTCCAAATCTGACGTGGTGCTGTCCTTTACCCTGGAGGTGGGTGCAAACCGCTAAAGATTGGAGAGCGTCACGAATGGAGCTGTCATTATAGTGGAGGATGTTACATCATAGATTTAAGTAGAGAATCCTTTCTTTCCCTTTCAATAAGACTTGAGATATTTTGTGGGCCGGATGGTGGCATATTAGAGCAGCCCCAGGCCCCCAGGCATGATTTTAACCTCAGTCAAAAGCAGATCCTTCCTGATCTCAACGGTATGTAGAAGGTGTATCCTTAGTAGCTCGTGCCCGCTCCTCAAGGGGGGCATTTCATTTAGATGGAATACGTTCAAACCTGCATTGTCCAACTCTGGCTGGGGAGTTTGTGCAGATGAGAACACAGTAACTATTCTGGAGTGCACAGCAGCACAACTCCACTGAAGGTGAGGAAGTGGTTGTCATTAATGGAGGCTTTCGTGCTGCTTCATGGCACTCATAGGAGCACATAAGAGCCTTGAGAAAACAGAAGGCAACTATAATGAATTGCCCTTTGTCCTGCAGAAAACACTGCTGTAATGTCTAAGCGATTGAATGACCACTTTGCCAGGGTATATAGTGGAAGAACAGTCTTGATTAAATCACCACGCCAATGTAAAAGCCTCTTGATAAAAGAGTGAGGATGTTTCATTTATGGGAACCACGTCACTGGAGTTTAAGGAATGGTGGTCAGCTGTCGTAAGCTAGCAGCTCTGTCAACACTAAACAGGCGCTGGCACCATGTGAATGCCCAGATTGTGGGCTCGGGGTTTCCTCCGTACTGGACCCCCACCTTCCCATACGCTAACGTTTTGGGAGATACTCTTATTTGCTGTCTTCCCCTGAGCCAGAAAAGAAGATAGATACGTTCTGTCCTCTGTGTGCATTATAGCACGGGAGGCCCATATACCAGCTGACTGCTACCATTCATTGTGCTAAGCTAACGAGCGGTCAGCTGGCCTCTGTGGATCTCAGCTCCTAAAGCATACACACAGAGGACAGACGGGTATCTATCTTCTCGTCTGGCTCTGGGGAGGACTTCAAATTTTAAGTTTTCCCGAAAGGTGGGCATGTTCCTGAAAATCCCCTCACATATATGCAGCATACTCATGCAGTGTTTTCACTTAACTCTCCCGCAGCACTTTCCCTTGGGGTCTGAGCTTTTGGGAAATGGAAATGGATGGGAACGCGATTTCTTTGGCATTGTGTTACTGGACAGCAAGAAAAGCATTGGTAGCAGAGGCGGCTATGGCCCTCCTTTTGCTTTGGCCCTGACCGTCCTCAGGTTTTCTGTTGACCTGCTACGTGGTGGTGTAGTCCAAGTCAGGGTTTTCTCAGCCTATGATGGCGACGCTTTGAAGGTTTCCGACCTTTCTCCTCCTTACATTCCGTGTAGTTCAGTTTCTGTTATTTGGTCCCACAGCCAGTCAACTATTGCTGCCAGATGAGCCTAATATCGCTGTGCTGTGTAAGTCAAAGAGGTCACCAAATACATGAAAACTCCGTCCTGAGTGAATTATTCGTTTTTTAAAGTCATAAAAACAGTCAAAAACACACGCCCTCCCCCGCCCCAAACTACAGTATCGCTGGACCTTTAACCAGATCACATTTAGACTGTTCTACATGTTGATTTGATTACTTGTGTTCTCTCACAGACTCTTGATATAAATATCATGTAGCAGCATTTCAGTACACGCGATGCAAGGATTCATATCAATAAAGTTTTGTGAGAGTTTTCACATGAGCTGGTTGTTTCCACAGACAATGAATCAGGGGATGGAAATTTGTAAAAATATCCCTGAATGTGTAATGTGTAAAATGTCCTGCATGTCCACAGCCCTCCTCCTCATATAAGCACATATCAGAAGAAACCGCTGCAGCCGCGTGATTGCGGTCATGTGGAACCTCAGCAGAAAGCTCAAGCTGCTGCTGACAGCCCCCACACACTCCGTCATAGCAGTTTATTGTAGACACACACAGAAGAAAAATTTTACCAACAAGATGGACAAAATGATGTGAATCCTTGTGACAAATGGTTCATCATCTCCAACACTGAACAGACGTATCTTAGGTTTGTCCTGGTCTTGTTTCTGAAAGCACTTTGTGGAATATGTGTGTTCCTTTAAATATATGAACATATGGAATGAGTACATGTCTAACAAGCAGTGCAGAGCCGCTTACAGCGGGTTGGTCCAGAAACACTGAGATACAGTCCTGTTGTGAGGAATAAATCCACCTCCCATTCTCCCTTGCTGACACGGTGTCGCCCAGCCTTTCTCCAGGCCGGCATGTTCTTCTGAAGCCACGTTAATTGGTTGGCACAAGAAGAGAAGGAGACAATCTTCCGACTGCTAAGATGATAGACTACCTGTCAAATACCAGTGTTCAGCCTCTGAGTTGATGTGTGACTGTTCCATATGACCGTCCACTCGGTGCGGTTTCTAGCTGCTCTCCATTTCTGCCAGCAGTGAACGAATGATACAACGTGGGTGAGCCGAGAGAAAGGCTCTCTTTTCGACAATGAATGTTTACTGTAGCCTGACAACACCTGTCCACTACTGCGCCTCAGTCATAAGTAGACACTGACTCAGGGTGCGCTTCAGTTGACCCTCATGGGTGTTCAGGCTTTTGTTACCGACCCAATGGTCGGTGGCTCTGGCAGAACCACAAAATAGCAGCCACAGTGGTTTGTGTAGAAGCTGAGCATGATTTTTATTTGAAGCAGTTCACTAGCTTCTCTGGTTCATATTTGCCTGCTTGATCACACAAATCTGTCACCTTTTCAAGTGATTAGATTTGATTTCTGGAAAAGAAAACCTCAAATGTGAGTAGGACATAGGCTGAATAAATCATGTTTATCGTGAACAAATGAAAGATGCTGGTCCTTAATGTTGACCTATTATTGATTTGAAGAATTTGATGGAAAGGAACATTTATTCACCTCAGAAGAGGGGACAGCGAGGAGGAAAAGCCAGTCAAGGCCTGTTGCGTCATGATACATAACTTTTGTTTCATGTTTACTTCTAAGGGGTCTGGAGTCTTATTTTGGAGGGTTGTCTGTACATCTGTACCTCCGTCTTTCCCATTCTTATTAAAGTAATAATTCAGGAACGTTTTGAAAGAACTGGTATGGAATTTGGAATTTCAATTGAACAGCAAATGATCTCAGTTTCATACTTGAATTCTGCCAGTTAAATGACCATTTTCTTATTCAATGTTACTTTTTTGTCAGAGCACCCTCTTGTGGCCAGTTGTATGTTTTTAATGTTGAATTTTCCTGTTCCTTTTAGAAAACACACACACACACACACACACACACACAAACACACACACACACACACACAAACACATGCCATCTGTAGCTTGGCATTGAAATTCTCCCACTGTCAAGGCTTTTTCACTGGAACATCAGGACGAGGCGATGTGAGAGATCAAAATTCTCATTCAAAAATGAATGTAAACCTCTCCTTTAAAAAAAACAACAACAACAACCCTCTGATACCAAACTCCTGTTATAGTGAGCACAGAATGAATATGGAAATTATTTATGATGAAACAGAAACTTCAGCTGTAATCGATCTGCAAGATTGAGACATTTGGGGATTTTGAGACTTACAAGTTTACATTTCTGAGGGTGAGTAAAGCCAGTTCTGTGCTGATGAGTGGACATTCCTGAACGTGTCTCCAAGAAGGTAAAAGAAGGTAAATGATGGAATCCCTCTGCTGGCTCAAAGCTAGAGAAACACTTTGGAAGTCAGTACCTAAGACCTGGACCAAGTATTCTCTGAAGGGGTCAGATTACTTCTGTCAGTCGTGGCGTTTTTCCAGAGGATGTTGATATTAGCAGCAGCTGCTGGGTCAGTGGTTTTAGTCCAGGCCACAGTGGTCCACCTCAGTCATGACCAGAGTCACGTTCTGTGTTTCTGCAAGGTTCCTCCTC
This sequence comes from Aulostomus chinensis, assembly GCF_037954235.1. Classification (NCBI taxonomy): domain Eukaryota; kingdom Metazoa; phylum Chordata; class Actinopteri; order Syngnathiformes; family Aulostomidae; genus Aulostomus; species Aulostomus chinensis. The sequence goes on along the minus strand of NC_141322.1, from coordinate 5,475,425 downwards.
CTCACAGACTTTATCAAATGGTTGCTTGTAGCAAGTGTGATGTGTTCACCTTAGGGTTCTGAACAGGGATGGCATCATTAAGCCCATAAAGTAATGCATTAGTCTATATTACGCCTGTGGACTGGTGCTTTGTTAACTCCTGTTATGTAATTGCAGTTCAAAACATTAATCTTTACCGTACATTTTCCTAATATCAGCATAAAGTTTGTCATTTTTAAGTAGAAACACCCAGCCAGGGACAGCGGTTGCCTAGTAGCATTGGCAAGAAGTCCTCCATGCAGCACATTTGTTACTTGTTGTATTAACCTGCCACAGTGTTTCTTACAATGTCTCAACTCAGTTACTTATCTGATTATAATTGCAGATACGCAGAGAAATGAAGCAATTACTTTTAAAGGTCAGATTATCAAAAATAATCTCCTGCAGGCCACCTTTTGCCACCCACTGTTCTAAAGATTACTTTGCTATTCATGTGCATTGGCAATGATTTACAACATGAACATCGAGCCGTATTGAAGGAGACTTGAAACTGTTAGTGAAGCTTGTTCTTTTCTCAGAGACTTTAATGCAGTCGGACCTGCAGAAGTCGTCTTCTGCTGTTCTCTCTCTCTCTTCCTGTTTCAAAGTTGTGTTTTTGTGTGTGTTGCAGGTGGTCATCATGGAGGTGCAGGGTCTCAAGTCACTGGCTCCAAACAGAATCGTTTACTGCACCATGGAGGTGGAGGGCGGTCACAAACTGCAGACAGATCAGGCCGAGGCATCAAAACCCACGTATGTAGACACACACACAGACACACAGACACACACACAACACACACACACACACACACACACACACACACACACACACACACACGGCATATAATCGGTGGATATAAATGATGCACATGCATGTGAAACGAAGAATGCCCACGAACAGATTTGACGAAAGCAGTTGCGATGAACTGAACCCAGTTTTACATTAATCATCCACAACACAACCACTCTGTTTTTCAAGGAAAGTTGCCTTTCGAAATTACAAAAAATAGTGTTGAAATCTATGTGACTTTTCAAATAAAGTGACTGACATTGCCAATGAGTTGGATTTACTTGATTGACATCTTGTTTAAACTCGTGTTCTTCTGATAATTTGGGTTGTGCCTCGTCCTACTGTCTACTTTCTTCATTCAAATTACCCAACTGACAATTATCATTTCCAGCAAGCAGTTAGTGTCATGTCTAACACAAGTGCCCATCATAAACCACACCCACTGCCTGGCACCGATGTCAGCGCTGTCACTACCCCCCGTCCTCTGCATGAGTCAGCAGTCCAACCTTCTCATGCTGCATCCAAATCACTTTAAGAAGTCCTAACAACAACATTCTGGATTATAAATGTTTTCTCTGGAGCTGATGTTACAAGTGTCTACTTAGCGAGTTGTAACTGTACAGTACTGATAAGAAAGAGATGTGTGGAACAAGTAGCAACATCTCACTTCACAGCTCTTTCAAAGCTCGAGTGCATCTTAGGCCCCATTTACCTCCGCTGGCACTTCAAATTGGTTTTTAGTCATCGGACACCATCTAACAGTACTTGATCACATGAGACCACGGATTGTGATCCAGTCTGAAAAACCGCCTTTGGAGGTGGTCAAAGATGCACCCTGGCCACAGTGAACAAAAGTGCAAATGTGTCCCCAAGCTGCCTCCATGCAGACGCGCCATCGATGTGGCAGCAACCACAGGAGTTGTTACTGCTCTTCATCAAGGTGGTGGGAGGGGGCCTTTATACTTACCTGTTGAGACGTTGGAGAAGTTAACGCCACGTATGTAGGTTTGACACCCAGTCTCCATCCTTGAAGGTCCCCATGCAACCTCAGGAATGGCGAGCATCTTTTACATTTACATTTCCAAATGAGGCAACTGTGTGGCCTGCAGCTGGAAACCCTTCTGCTGACATTCATCAGAAGAGGAAGACATTTGGTTAAGAAGGAAAAAGTGTGATTGGAACATTATATGACATAATAAAAGGTGTAACTATACGTGGTCAAGTGGTATGTCATTGAAACCCTGTCGCAGAAATACACGTCACTGCCAGGATAAAGAGGAACACAGGATGTGTAAATGAAGTCCGTGCATGAGGCAACATTCCCATGCTACGTTAGCGGCAGACCTGGCTACCTCCAGTTAGCTCTCTTCTAACTTGGATGTTGGTAAATGATGTCATTATCATAGACTCGCCAAATGTTATCAGACCAAATTGATCAAATACCTTCTTCTTCCATGTGGGCGGCATGGCTCAGGGGTGGAGTGGCCGTCTAGCAACCGAAGGGTCGCTGGTTTGATCCTCGACCCCAGTGACCATGTCAAAGTGTCCTTGAGCAAGACACTGAACCCATAATTGCTCCTGATGAGTAGGTTGGCGCCTTGCATGGCAGCCTCCACCATCAGTGTGTGAATGTGTGTGTGAATGGGTGAATGAGATGACACTGTAAAGCGCTTTGAGTACCGCTAAGGTAGAAAAGCGCTGTATAAAATTGAGTCCATTTACCATTTTACCATTTAGAGAGGTTGTGTAACAACAAAACAATTTATCAGTGGTTTAACTGTCAAAACAGTAACAGCGGAGTCGGACATGGCTGGGTGGACAACTTCTGCTGAACCCTGTTAACTTGAATTCAGTTGTGCAGCTCCCCTCTCAATGACATCACACCTAATGAATCAAACAACTTTATAATTCATCATTTTACCCATATATTTACTTCTCCATTTTTTTTTTTTAGGTCACATTCATTTGTACTTCCTCCATTCAAAAAAGGACAGTGTGTGTTCCTTCCAGCTTTCAGACTCAGAGAGACTGCGAGCGATATGGATCGAAGATCAGTATTGTTAGTAATCCAGGTTCTCAATAATCTCAGGACACAGGGAGGGAACTCTTCATTTTAGCTGCATCTTTCATTGTGTGTGTGATTCTTTCCATAATGAAGGGCTGGCGCAGATCCAAGTGACCATGCTGTCAGGTCACATCCTACTTTCATGGCTGCCCCTCCTTCATTAGCATTATCTAATCACTGACTCTTCCTGTCCTGGGTCCTCTTGAGTTTCTTTCTGTTAGATAAGGATAGTGGGAGTTGGTGATGGAGAATCCCTGTCAGCTTTAATATCACAAATTCATTCACTAGCATGAGTCACTCTTGCTTTTTTAAAGTCATAATGCTCAGATAGCAAATTCTTCTCCCTGCCCTTGCTTATTTTGACTCATATTTTGTAGTATAAGTTTGATCTTTGGAGAACTTAGAGCAGAAATTTCAGTTCTCAGCAAATGAAATGTTTCCTTATCAGTCTTGTGTGTGAGATAGTTTCTCCAGAGGAAACATCGTCACTCTGGACAACCACAGGCTTCAAGATCACTGGAAACAACTTGAAAACACGTGGGGGCGCGGCTCGCACCCGGCTGCTGGTAGAGGAGCCGTTTCATCCTGAGGATAGTGAATACTGTTGGATTCATTGCTGCCACACGTGGCTCTAGTACATGAGACTGCTGTGATATAAGAACGACTTCTCTCAGACAGATGGTGTTGTCTGTGTCTTGCAGCTGTAACTATACTTTTCTAGTTTGTTGCCGTTTGTGCTTGACTTACCTTTCTCCTTTAGCGTTCACATTGTCGATTAAAGGTTGTCTTATGCTGGACGCGGCCCACTGGCTGAGTAAGTGAGTGAGTGACGAAGTGATGCAGGAGGGACAATGTCTTTGTGAGTTCATGAGTTCTATTTTGGAGTACATGTAAAAGGAAAAATACGCTTTTAGAGTGAAGTTTTGCTTTAACTACTACTTCATTTGATGGTTGCTTGTAAGCTGCTAGAGGGGCTAGCAAGTGTTAGCTACCAAAGTTAACTAACAATTAATGCACATTAGAGAATTTGTATTTAGAGAAATCACGTATTTCTCCTAGTGCCCCAATATTTGTTTAGGTTGGCACAACAAACCTTGGCACATAAATTCACACCTGCATCAGAAAGTCCTTTCACCAACTTGATATGAAGAGTGCACTGCATTCAGGAACCTGGTGTGGGGCTCCTTTTTAGGACCGCTTCTGCCTGCTCCCAGGGGATCTCTGACCATAACCGCCTGCTACATGTTTGTTACACCTCTCCAATGTGTGTGCCAGCCCCATTTCTGCCCGTACTATGAGAGAGATCCATTTATTTTGGGCTTATCCTGTCCCACGGGGAAACAAGTACTTTGTAAAAGTATTTTGCCTTTCAGGTACTCACAAATAGAGGTGTTGATCTAACAAAAGATGTATTTTTTCTTCTGCATCACCTCTCTGTGACTCAGTATAATCCAGTTGGATCCTCAGTAAGGTGGTTTTGTCAGCCTCGCAGCAGTTGTAGTGGTCATGGATGAATGATTCCAGGTCTGCCAACTCCTCCAGTAGGTGGTAGAAGTATTACAGTTGATATTTATGGAGATTGAAATGTGAGTTATAGCTGTAACGCAAGAGAGAGACTCCAAAAGACTAGAGAATGAACGATGGGTTGTTCCTGTTTTCATTGTCCAAGTACCACCATGACACTTGTCACATAACATCTTGTGATACTCTTTGTGCCATGAACACTCAGACGCATACTCAGTTATCCACAGACACATCTTCTTTTCTGTTTGTTGACTCCATCCCTACCTTTCTATCACCGGGACCCACAGTTTTTCCCGTCTACCTGGTCCTGAAAGGTTGGGTCCCCTGGGACTGGTGGGAGCCACTACCACTGCAGGACTTTGCTACATACACACAGCATTTTTGATGATCCCTTCAGTTCTATCCTTTTGTCTGATTAACCATAGTTGTCTTTGATTTTTTTTTTTTTACTGGCAGCGGTAGCTGGTGTTTTGTCAAATTTCAGATTTGAACCAATGCTCCTTCAATTCTGGCACCCACCACCACAGCTAGACATTTTGGGGGAGGTGGCATACTACCTTTGTTCATCTGGGTTGCCTCCAATTTTCCTTTGTTTAGTCTCCAGCTGACAGTATGAGGTTAAAAGACGAAGAAGCCATGAAGAGATGTCTATACATCCTACATATCCTTCCTTATTATTGTGTCATATGTTTGTGTGCTGTTGATGACAAACACGCAGGGGGCATCTCTACTCTGCAGTCTGTGGTCTCAGTCAGCTTTGGTTCCAAGTGTAACAGTCTCCTCTCCTGAGGGCTGCATGTCTGCTCTTCAGCAGCATCCTGTGGAGGTCTAAATGTGCGACACTGTGAAAGACGTGTTTGCCTCCAGATCAAAACCAGTTCAGACTCTGAGTTCATAGCATCCATCAGATGAAAAGTCCCGAGGAAGAATCCATCTCCTCTTCGCTTGTTCACACATAGTAGCGACGTGTGGGGGCAGGACGATGTGAGCATTGTGTCCTTGTTTCATCTCAGGAGTGAATGGATCATAATAGATTGAAAGGCAGCTCTGAAGGCAGTGCAGAAATGTGATACTTGTATATCTCAGATAAATAACTGAACAGAAAGACTGCATGCAGACTCATTTTAGACTAAGTAAGCTAGCCAGGCGCTGGAGGGGTAATAAAAGTTAGACATTTTGGCCATAAATTAAAGGGGAAATAAGGCAACCAGCGAGTTTTACTGAAGTCCAACGGGATGTTTCAGTTTTATGGCACTTTAATCCCTTTAATTCAGACCAGGAACATGAGGCCAGCAGACAATGATGTTTACTATGACCTTCAAGGGTTCCGGGTTCGAGTCCCAGCTGCAGCACGGGATCTTTCTGTGTGAGTCTGCATGTTCTCCCTGTTCCTGTGTGGGTTCTCTCTGGTACTCCAGCTTCCTCCACAGTCCAAAGACATCAAGAGGGGACCAGGTTAATCCAGACTCTTAAATTGACCGTACTGTAGGTATGAATGTGGATGGATGGATGACCTACAAACCTGTTGTCTTCCATTTTAAGAATTTTAACCTCCGTTGGTGTTTTGGCTCATCACGTTCTTCCTGATATATCACGATCATGGTTGGGACGTAACTTTGTTCTGCACTAGCCAGCAGGACAAATGGGTTGTGAGTTTTGCTAGCCCACAGAGTGTTGATCAGCTGTAGTGTGGAAAAGAGACTGAATGCAGTTTGTGGGTCAGAGAGTTTATGTGCGAATAGCATGCGTCAGAATAGTTGCATGAAATTTTATAGTTGTCTAGTCAAGAATATGCTGCACATATTAATGATGTGATTATTTGCATTAATCTGACCAAAGTGACATGTGACCATCCCAGAGCTCTGCCTAACTTGCACAAACCATGGGAGTGGTTAACATTTTTCCAGGAAACAAGAAGTTAACCCAATAATGACCTTCTCATGAGGACAGAGTGTTTTAGAGAGGAGTATTTTAGAGGTCCTTTAACTCGAGGTAGTTTAGAATCGCTACACAGCCCATTACTGTCATACCTTGTTTTCCTGAGACAAATCCTGCTTCAGTCTGAATGGTTGAAACTTTGATTTGAGCTAACTTTAACAAGTTGTGCTGTTGTTACAAAGTGATAAGTGAGAAATAAAACTTTGAATTACACATGGTCCTTAAAGTTGCTTCTCTGCTGCAGGGAAGGAAGGTTTTGAGTCTTACGCTGTCCTCTACTCGCTGCTGTACATCTGCACCGATCTTGAGAACTACGCCTGAACGTCTACCCTGCATGGAAAACCACACGAAGTAGTCCCTCCAGAAAAAAGGGATTCTGTGGTCATGTAAATTTGTGCTAATTCAGCCACACTGGGGGATAAACAAGGTCTGGTATATATTCAAAATTCCTGCGCTGTCAGCTGCAAAAAGTCGAGGGAGGATTGTTGGAAAATGTTTCAAATTTCACTGATGCGGAGCCACCATTTTCTAGAAGTGACATCAATTCTGTGAAGCCACGTGATTCATCATTGCCTCATTGCCTTGTGCGTGGATTCACGTGAAAACAATAACGACATTTACATGAGCAACGCATTCCATATTGTGGCCTTGCCTGCATAAGGTGTTAATATGTGCTGCAGCAGTGAGAATATTTGCATTTACGTGTTCGTGAGCATATTCCTGTTCAAGTATTGTGTATTTGTGAGGGAAACGGCAGGTGCGATGAACCTGCTTCAATGTCACTAAACTTCCAGTTCAAGCGAGCTGTCTTAAACTCATTGATGAACAAAAAGATTAAACGACATTTTCTGATCAATGTTAATGGCAATTTTCACACCAAAATTGGAAATTATGCTAGATCCCACAATGAACCACCACATGTCCAAGTTAGTACAATATGTGCTGCTTGTAGATGACACAAAGTTCTTTTAGTCCAGGGGTTCATTTAGGTATGTTGGCAGAAAGTATTGAAAATCGGTCAAACCTAAAAAAAACAAACAAAAAACAGGTTGATGAGAATAAGTTATCTTTAAACTTTAACAAAACTAAATTCCTATTTTTGCAAATGGCAAAAAAAAGAATAAAGTCTTTCTCTGGAGTAGAGTAGGAAGTGAAGTATAGAAGTATGGAGTAAAGTATAGAAAGAGTGTATAAAATAAGATTTGGGGGTTTTATGATGGATGGTAAATTAGTAATAGAAATCTCATATATCGTTTGTGGAAATGAAAGAATCAAAAAAATGTTTTGTGCTGAGCAAAGCAAATGATGTGCTGGACTGTGAGTCCATGCCTATTTGGAATGTGCTGAAGTGCTGGGCAACACATAGGTAACTTAAAACCTTTACTGACTTGACAGAAAAAAGCAGAGAGAAGTATTCACGATGTGCATCCCCAAGTACACACAAACGCATTGTTTGTTGAGTTTGGGCTGTTAAAAGGTAAAGATGTAACAGAATCACAGACTTTATTACTCAAGCAGAGCTGGTATTATTCAAGATGGCCGCGCCCTCTGGTTGTAATTCCTTGTAAATCCTGTGAAAGTGATGTGCTCCGTCTGTGGCATGTCTGCTGTATTTTACAGTTAGTATCGTTTTAAATCGACATTGTCCAGCTCGATTACTTTTATCTCTGATTTATTTTGTAAAATCTTCCTTTTAAATATGTCATTTATTTTAGCATTTTTAAGTAATCTTTCCTTGACTTTACCAGTAATTCGTCAACTATTTTTTCCTTTATTTCCTTCAACACTCAATCTCTAATTTAAATACTTTTATTTCTACATTGTTTTTACATTTTGTTTCTCTAGCGTTTCCTCAGGTTTGTTTTTTTTTACTGTGTTTGTTTGTGAGCCCAGAAATCAGGGTGAGAAGGTAATGTGTGTTCCTGTTTCTCTTTGTTTGTTTGTGTAAAGCACTTTGTGTTACGTCTACTTTCTATGGAAACGGTTACCCAGATGAAATCTGGTTGATCGACGGAAAGGAGAAGACCAAGCTAGTTTGAAAAACTGGAGTGACACACACACACACACACACACAAGCGTGCCTTATCATTAACAATGTTATTTTTATATAACAGTGCTTTCCTGTGTGCTTCCTATGTGTTTTGTATGTGCGGTGTGTAGTTGGGGTACCCAGGGGGACTTCACCACCACCCAGCCTTTACCTGCAGTCAAGGTGAAGCTGTTTACTGAAAGCACAGGAGTATTGGCTCTGGAGGACAAGGAGCTGGGGAGGGTAAGAAAGCAAATTCCCGACCTTTAGCAGGACACGTGTGTGTGCGTGTGTGTATGTGCGTGTGTGTATGTGTGTGTGTGTGTTTGTGTGTGTATATACATATATATATATATATATATATATATATATATATATATATATATATGTATATTTATATTTATAAAAATATTATGCTGTTCCTCCTATCCTCCCAGGTTGTGCTCCACCCAACCCCCAACAGTCCAAAGCAGTTGGAGCTGCACAAGATGACGGTGTCTAAAGGCTGCCCCGACAGTGACCTCAAGATCAAACTCGCCATTCGCATGGACAAACCACAGAACATGAAGCATTGTGGGTAAGTGGCAGTTGTGTCACCTGCATGGCTGCCGGGGTGTTTCAAGGATCAGACTTTTGAGGATGCTCAGTCCCCCACTGTCTCCTCCTCCTGACTGTCAGCCCCTCCCTCCTTACTGTCTCCCCCAGCCTCCTGTGACCCCCTTATCACTGTTCATGTAAAAGCCAAGTCAATCAGCAAGACACTGCAGGGAATTGAACCCCATCCCAGTAAACCAGGAGTACCGTTACCAGTGTCTTTCGCTTTTTGATGCTACATGAAAGGAAAAGCCAAACCTGCATGACACCAGCTTGTGAGTGAGGTTTCCTGGTATGGAACCATAACCCTAAATTTGGTTCAAGAAAGGTGACGAAGGCTCCGTTCACACTGGAGCGCTTTTATTCTTTGAAAGTTACCAACAAATAAAATGCTCACTGTTGAACTTAATAGATGAATGTAGTCAATTCAGTTTTTCAGACTTCTTTGTGTTTTTCTGAAATGAGTAACAGAGTCCAACATAAAAGTACCATGGTAGTTCAGAAGTGAACGTTAACCAATCCTACTCATGTGGTGCACCGAGCTCCAATCTACAAAGACTGCAGGTCTGAAAAGGTGCAGGTACGAACGCGTTTATCAGAGTCAATTCATCTTCTACTTCTACAAGCTGTTGTCATGCAGGAAAGAAAACCTCATCCCCTCCCGCGACTGTCCCCCCATGAACCGTGACTGTCCCCCCATGTCCCCTTAAACTGTCTCCCCATGAACCTTGACTGTCCCCCCACGTCCCCCAAAACTGTCCTCCCATGCTGTCCCTGTCACCCCTTAACACTCTCCCCATGAACCCTTTACTGTTTCCATGACCCCATACTGTCTCCCTCGATCCCCTCCATGTCCCTCTTACTGTCTCCTCACACCAACTGTCTCCCCGACCTCCCCACCTTAATCCTCTACCTCCACCCGAACATTAGGATGACTTGGTTTAAACTCCAGTATTCTCAGGGCCTTCCTCCTGCCGTAGGCTTTAACGTAGAGCGCCTGTCGTTTTTCCCTCCGATAGGCCCAATAAATCCGTAACCTCCACTCCCTTTCCTCCTTAACCTGCCTCTCCCTCTCCTGTCTAATTTTCTCCTTTCTTTCCTCCTCCTCCTCTCGCTCCTTTTGGAGCTGCTCCCTTCTTACTTCTTCCTCCATTTCTAAAATGAACTTCCTGATCCTGTCCTGTTGGAGTGAAGCCACCCTGGTTAACTCACGTCTGCGTTGAACCAACTCTCCTCTGTGTTCAGCAAACTCTTCACTCCTGTTTCTTTCTGACAGCCTCCCCTCAACCTTCTCCTGAGGGGCTTTGACCATTGCCTCTGTGACGGACTCCTCCCTCCTGCTTTCAAGCCCCTCTTTTCTCTCTTGTTCCTCCCGTTCCTGTTCCATCCTCTCTCTTTCCAGCCACTTATCCCTAATTCTCCTGTACCTTTCCTTTTTTTTCCGCCTCCTTTCTGCCTCCTCTGCCTCCTTTCTTACCTTCTCTTCCTTTTCCCGTTCCAGCCTCTCTGCCTCAAACCACTTGTCCCTATTCTGTCTGTACCTCTCCTTGGTCCTCTGCCTCCTTTCTGCCTCCTCCGCCTCCTTTCTTCCCTTCTCTTCTTTTTCCCATTCCAGCCTCCCTGCCTCCAGCCACTTGTCCCTATTCTGTCTGTACCTGTCCTTGGTCCTCTGCCTCCTTTCTGCCTCCTCTGCCTCCTTTCTTCCCTTCTCTTCCTGTTCTCTTTCCAGCCTCCCTGCCTCCAGCCACTTGTCTCTATTCTGTCTGTACCTCTCCTTGGTCCTCTGCCTCCTTTCTGCCTCCTCCGCCTCCTTTCTTACCTTCTCTTCCTGTTGTTTTTCCCGCGTCTGTGTCTGCAACCACTCATCCCTGTTCCTTCTGTACCTCTCCTTGGTCCTCTGCCTCTCTTCCTCAGTCTGAACCATCCACCACTCCTTCCCCATGGATTCTCTGCTGGCTTATTCCCTGTTAAAAAATCAAATAACTTTGTTGGCATGAGGTAACATATCTATGTGAGCAAAACAAGACGTGAAAATGACATTGAATGATGAGAAATAATAGAAATAGTGTGTAAATATCAAACACAATCATACACTTTCTCCTCACTCAGACTTGAAACCTTCACAAGTTGGGATTCTTCCACAAAACTCCATCATTTTAAATCTTTCTCAGCACAAAGAACTGTAAGCTAGGGCCCGTGTCTTATCAGTTCAGTCAGGTTTATATACCTTAAAACCTTTTTCCTAAGCCTTGAATAACTGGAGGAGCAGCACTAGCTTCCAGTGTCAGCCATGAGCAGCCTCCCTCCACCGCTACGTGAAGACCAACAGAGCAGAAATTCTGTTTGAGCTTCATATTAAACTCATCTGTAGTCCTGGCATAACCAGGAAAACATCTTCATGTTAGAAAAATACATTTTGGATGAAAAGAGGCAGGCACAATGCTTTTCCTCTTCAGCCGACAAAAAGCATTTTTCAAAATAAGATGCTAATTCTAGTGAATCATCCTAGCCTGTTGACAAATTTAAATAGTTTGAAGTCACTAAGTGCAAACTAATAGACATTTGTGTTAAATTCCTCTAAATTAGCAAGTTTTCTGATACTGAACTGTGTTCCTGAGGCAGGAAGCCCATCCTAGCGGAGCCTAGCATGGTGTAGTGTAAGTTGGATGAGAAGTAGGTAAATCTTACCGTTCTCAGGTTCACTGACGGTGCAGCTGAAGCTCTCCAAATGAAATTCTCCAACTGAAACGCTGTCCAAACCCTTCTGAAACTCCTTCAAGAAAGAACCTGAAGGTTTCTGAAAATCCTGGAAGGAGCGTGAAGGTGTCAGCAGGTCGGAATGGCAGTTGATGCACTGCTTCAGTTTATATCCACGTAGGCTCATCATCCTATGATGTGAGGGGTCAGAACTTTATGCAGGGCTTTGATGGTCCTGGTTGCTAGGCGTCCTGTTGTTGCTGATTTTTAAATCTCCTCATGTTGTCTGGGCAGCCATTGACTTCAATATGAACAATCTTCCACAAGTGAACCAATGAAATAAACCTGAAGCAAATTAAATGTATAGGGATAAAAAATATAAGTATTTTATAAATAGATAAATAGATAAGTTAATAAAAAAAAAGGTTTCTGAGGAAAAGGGGTCTGATATCTAATGATACCCCTTTTCTTTTACCATGGAAGCTGAAAAAAAAATATTCAGACCTTATGTAAACTTTGGTGGATCATTCATATTTGTTAGTGTGGCTGTCTTCACCAGGTTGCTCTCAGAAAGACATTTTAATGTCAGGGGGTTTAAATAAGGGGCAGCAGATTAAAGCATTAATATTCCCACCTCACACTGCATACATTGTAACTCCACTATACACACTGACCTGTTCATCAAGGAGTGATTCTTGTGCTGTCTCTTTAACACAAAGTATAAAATTCTCCTCCTTCATATGGGAGTGGCGCTAATGTTAGCTTGTAGCTTCAGGCTTTTATTTTGTTCTCGTTCTAGTTGAAGTTTTGTTGTGTTTTATTTCATTTAATTTTTTTTGTTTTTACTCTTGTTGCCTTTTGGAGCCAGACCAACGTACCAGCATCCTGTGATTTTTACCAATATTATCATTACTGTTATTTAGCTTGAATGTAACCTTCCTCCCTTTGCTGCAATAATCTTATTAAGTTAATAGCTGGAAAATACTTGTCCTTTTTGAGAAAATTACATTGCTTGTGAACTACTTCTTTTCTCTCTCTCTCTCTCTCTCTCTCTCTCTCTCTCTCTCTCTCTCTCTCTCTCTCTCTCTCTCTCACACACACACACACACACACACACACACACACACACACACACTGATCAGAAGGAAGCAGTTCCATGATGGAGACTTTTGTAACCACGGGAGGGTCAAAGATGAAAAGAGGGGATCTCATTTTTTACCTCAGCCTGTTTCTTCCACTCTGTGTTGTACACAAATATTCATCTGTACGTTTCTACATTGTTGATATCTGAGTGGTAAATAAGTTGCTGTCAGAAGTAGGGGCTATTTAAGATCAGCACAAGAGAGTAAAAAGTTATTCAGATTTTCAGTACTTTTAAAGAGTTTATTTCCTCCTTTTAACCTTTGTTTTTACCCCATGGGGCTGGAGGCATTATGGTTTCTAATGCAGTACCTCAGGAACACCTGACGGAGTTTTTGTCAGATTGGGGCACAAGTGTCCACTTTGACTGAATGATTTATGTCATTTTACATTGTAATCCTGAAATCCTGCTCTTCAGTTTATTTGAAAGATCTTTTATACGCAAAGTGGTGAGGTTTTTACTTTTTAATGTCATGAAGACAGCAATTATTTGAGCCCTCAGCCGTCAGAGCCCAGAAACCAGATATTTTTTTGTTTTAGTATCATTCCTAAAAATTATGTAGTTTTTACTTATTTCCACCTTGTGGCGCCACTTTACCATGTTTGGTCAAAGGTACCATTATATGCTTTCTCCACTAGGGGTGCTGCATATCAGTGGAAATCACATATTCAAGTGCAAATGTTGTTTCAGTGTAGAGTTGACACTGACCCGTGCTGAGAGGTCGTCCAACATCTGATAAGAAACCTAAACAAGTAGAAAGGGTGTGTGTGTGTGTGTGTGTGTGTGTGTGTGTGTGTGTGTGTGTGTGTGTGGGCTTCATATAAAACCGCCCTCATTCTAGCCACTACAAACCAGGTATGCATCGTTATCTTTGATTTTGTCCAAATTAAAATCAACTATGCAGCTTTTTAACCAAACTTCATTTTGTTTCAAATATTTCATTCAATTAAACTTTTCTAGTCAGCATTGCAGTTCAGCATCAGCTTTACGAGTTTTCAGCATTCACGCCACAATTACTCAGAAATTGCTTTCGCTGGCTCTAATACTACTAGTACGACCACTTCCACTATTAATACTACTTATAATAATGAATAATAATAATAATTATTATTATAATATGACTAATAATTATAGTATGTATGCTTTTTCAGGCTACTTCCTCTGCTCCATATTTTTACAGGGTTCAGTATCAAGGGAGGCATGGGTTGGAGGTAGAGTGGCCAGAGTTGCTGGTTGGATCCTCACTTCCTTCCGTGACTGTGCCAAAGTTTCCTTTCGCAGAAAAATTAACCCCTAACTGATCTTTATGAGTAGGTTGGCACCTACATGGCAGCCTACACCATCAGTGTGTAAATGGGGGAATGAGGCAACCTTGTAAAGCGCTGTGAGCACCACCCAGGCTCAAAGATGCTGTATAAGAATGAGTCCCTCAGCATCAGACTACATATTTGAAGTTCATCCCTCCAGTTTCCACTTCTGTTTACCGGTGAACTTGAAGTGATCAATGATGTCAACTCAGCCTGCATGCAGAGTCCAGGACAAGATTAAGGTCACGTTCACACCAGCCTTGTTTAATCCACTTGAACTGAACCCTGGAGTGTTAACCTCCTTGGTGCGGTTTGTTTTGGTTGGTGTGAACGCTGGCCTCGACCTCTGGTGTGGACCAGTCCACCGCTCTCGGGTCCACCTGGTAGGGGGGGTCTGGGACCGCTATCAAGTGAACTCTAGAGCAGTTTACTTCTGGTGTGAACCCCATCCACACCAATCACACGTCATATTCTGTTTGTATGATGAGCCAACTTTGTGATTTTAACATGTATGTGATTGTTAGCTTTTTATTGTCCTCTTACGTCACTGGTCGCACTTGAATGGCAAAGAAAAAAAAAACATGGAGGGAGGCTCTCATTATTGCCTGTTGTCTTCTGTGATACGACCGCCTGATTGCAGAACGTCTTCTGCATGTATTAATACGTTATTAAATTGCTGCAGTCTTCCTAGCCGTTCATATGCACGGTCCGTTAAAGTCTGCAGATCAGCACCAACATGAAAATGAGCAGACGATGCTCGTAACTAGATGGCAGTACCTGTGACCAAATCACAACTGAAGCACTTTTGCGCTTCCGATGGACTTTTCCTTAATTAGGTCTAAATTCTTGCTTGTGTTGTACGTCGCTTTGGACAAAAGCGTCTGCTAAATGAAATTGTAGAATTGTAGAATTGTAAAAATTGGTAGGGATTTGTCGTCTACCCGCCTTAACTGTACTGTAACTGAATTCACC
Organism: Aulostomus chinensis; assembly: GCF_037954235.1. Lineage (NCBI taxonomy): Eukaryota > Metazoa > Chordata > Actinopteri > Syngnathiformes > Aulostomidae > Aulostomus > Aulostomus chinensis. Next base: position 5,460,350 of record NC_141322.1, on the reverse strand, counting down.
GAATGGCTTTGCTGCCACGTGACAGTTTTTGGACCGTTTGAGTTTGGCCTTTGTGAACGCGAACTGGACCATTTGAGAAATTGCAACAATTTATCATCCTCGCTTTAGTTTCGAATCAGAAAACGGACCTTTTGGTGTGAACATGACCTAAGACTTTGAGAGGTCAAGACCAAGACAGGGCAAGATTGATCCATGACCAGGACTAAGGCAGGGGGAGACTGAGCCACGACCAGAACCAAGAGACAACCTTGGTAACCTGTTGGGTCATGACACAGTATGCAAACTATTTTTTTTCCAGTTTTTTGGCATTTGAAATCTTAAAGGTTTGTGTATCCAAATTTAATCACAGACGTATTCGCTGACATCTTTGTCCCAACTTCTTCCACTGACAGTTGAGGTGCATGTGAACGGGGGAGCAGCTGTTAACAGCAAAGATTCTACTAGTGTTCAAACAAAACTAGTCAAGTTAGTGGTTAAATTAAAAGCCAGGTTTTTTTGTTTTTGTTTTTTACATCTAATCAAATAATACACAGGCAACATCACCACAGTTGAGGTCTGACCATAAAATCTCAAGTCCAGCAGAAATGGTTTTCAATTTGTTGTACATGTCAGGGTTCATAACCAGTGTCCATAAATCTCAATATATTCATTATGTTTCACAAGACCTTAGCCTACTCGACTGTAGCGAGGTCAAAAACAATTGTGTCCCTCCACAGTTCTTACCAACAATATACACTCATCAAAAAATAAAGGGAACACATAATCATTACAGTGTAACTCCACACCAATCATGCTTCTTCTTCAGGAGGCAGTAATGATTGTGAATCAGTTTCACCTGCTGTTGTGCAAATGGAACAGACAACAGGTGGAAAGGAGAGGTGAGACAACCCCTATTAAAGAATGGTTTTGCACGTGTCGGCCACAGACCTTTTCCCTCTCCTCATGGTTTCTGGCTGATCTTGGCTAGTTATGCGTTTTTCCAGTTCCCTCGCCGCTATTGGTAGCATGAGGTGGCATCTGCAGCCCACAGAAGATGCTCAGGTAGTGCAGCTCCTCCAGGTGGCACATCTGCACAGTGGTTTGCTGTGTCTCCCACCAGGGTGTGAAGAGTTTGGGGGAGATAACAGGAGTAAGGCCAGTACACCAGGGGATGCAGAAGGAACCATAGGAGGGCAACAACCCAGCAGCAGGACTGCTATCTGCTCCTTTGTGCAAGGAGAAACAGGTCACTGGTGCTGTGATTCTGCCCAGACTGTCAGAAGTAGACCCCCTTGAGGGTGGCATGAGGGCCTGACATCCACAAATGGGCCCTTTGTTTACAGCCCAGCACCATGAAGCCCAATTGACATTTGCCGGAGAACACCAGATTTGACAGATTTGCCATTGGTGTCCTGTTGTCTTCACAAATAAGAGAAGGTTCATGCTGAACACATGACTGACGTGAGAATCTGGCGATGTTATTGAGAATGTTCTGCTGCTTGCAACATTCTCAAGCATGACCAACTGGGCAGTGTGTCAGTTGTGGTCAGGGGAGGTACCTTGACTGATGTGAGGTTTAGGTACCAGTATAAGATCCCCTAACCCATTGTCAGACCATGTGCTGGTGCAGTGGGCCCTGGGTTCCTTCTGGTGCGTGACGGTGTCCGGCCTCATGCAGCTATAGTGTTTCAGCAGTTCCTGGATGACAAAAGCATTGATAATATTGACTGGCCCACCAGTTCCCAAGACCTGAATCCAGTTAAGCACCTCTGGGACATCATGCATCATTGCATCCACCACCGCCACATCACCGACTTCCCAGGAGCTGACTGATGCCCTGATCCAGGTCTGGCAGGAGATCCCCCAGGAGACCATCTGTGGTTTCATCAGTTGCATGTCAAGACACTGTATGGGAGTGTGTACAGGCACGTGGAGGCCAAGCACACCGCTGAGCCACGTTATGAGTGGTCCTGAGGAAATCCACAGAGGCTGGGTCAGCCTGATCTCATTTTTTTTCCTCTAATTTTCATTTTTCCAGTTTGATTTTATAATGATACTGGATTCAATCCTCAATGGGTTAATGAGTTTGGTTTCCATTGATTCTTCTTACAAATTATGTTCTCAAAAAAAATGACACAATCTATTCAATAAGGGTTTTTAACAGGAATATTTCATTCATTGTGATCTGGGACATGAGATTTATGAAGTGTTCCCTCTATTATTTTGAGTAGATGAAGTGCAACAGTCACATCTACTGGACAAATTTTGTTTAATATACACACAGGAATATCAGCCTCTGCCCCCTCTCACCCTTAATTTGACCAGTAATATATATCATTTTGCCCAGAAATAAAATCTAGTTAATATATAAAAAAGCAGGTTTATTTAACTTAAAAGGAACTTAAATTGTAGATGTGAAAGTGTTCAAAGTGTAAATCTAAAATAAAAGTGTGATACAAGATTGGTTTCCAGCTAAAATCCCCTTTTTTAAGTGCTGCACTGGGCACTATGTAGATTAAAGTGTTATTTTCACACTTACATTAAATAGGGCAGGGATTCTGAAAATTGAAGTTGGGACCTCCTGGTGGTTGTGACACACAAGTTGCAAGATGATTTCCAGGAATCAAAAAAAGTCTTAAAATGTATTGACAAGACTTGAATTGATTCTTAAGATGAAAATAATACCTTCACTGCTATTAAGAGAGTTGAATTTGAAATCAACGTAAATGTGGGTGTGTGTTCCTTCTTCAGGCTTTAGCCACCTTTGGGGATAATGGGAGTGGAAAGTCCTGGCATGTTTTTGTTTTAGAGGTCATCAGCTGAAAGCTTGGGAGCCTCTTAAAGTGTCCTCTGGTAACTACACAGGGTCAGTTAATGTCTGCAAGATAAGACTGGATGCTGAGGGATTTGAATATCTGGTTGCAGTAACCTCTTCTAGCCAGGAGGGGTAGTAGAAGAGTAGAAGACGGTGTATGAAACTCAGAGTAGCACTGTGGTGTGTATCCTTTCCTGCTTCGTACCACAGAGAAACACACCTGTCAGAATGAAGAAAGGGTTACCTAAAAACTGTTGCAACATTTTAATGTCGCACAGCCAATAGGTTGTTTTGTCTGATTCCATGTTTGTTTGTTTGTCTCATCTCTCAGGTACCTGTGGGCTATTGGCAAAAATGTGTGGAAAAGATGGAAGAAGCGATTCTTTGTGCTAGTTCAGGTAAGAAAAAACGGTTTATTTTTTTATTATCATATTATACTAATTTATGCTATCATAGATCATAACTTTATCAGTTCTCTCATTGATTCCTAATCAGTTATTGGCATGGAAGCGCCGCAGGCCCATACTAGCTAGGCATCAGTGTTATTGTCTGTCTGAACAGTGAGGAAACAGAATGGAAGAAAACTGCTCTGAGTCAGGTGGGAATGAAAGCTCACCTGTTTAAATTCATTTAATTTTATTCACACAAGAATATAACACATGGCAAGTGCAGATTTATTTATAAAATGTATGTGCAGGTGAGGTAAGACACCTGATGCTTATGCTAAAATGTCAACACAAGCTCTCAATTTACAAAAAAAAAAGAAACTAGAATGGAATTAATGACAAAAAGCATGGAGCAAGTGATACTATCCAGGGAGGTGATGTCTACGTAACATGTTAAATGAAAAGTTTTGCGTGAGGCTATGGTACAGCCTGCAACTGAGAGCTAGCGGTAGCCCCGGGGCTAGCTGTAGTGACAAAAATCTATCATTGCTTAACAAAGATAAAAAAGATCTCACAAAGGCATTTTCAATTCAGGTTTTCTTAGAAATAATATGTTTAAGCTGTCTGGTGGCATCACAACATTGGTCACTTACCTTTAATCATTGGATGTGCTGCTCTTTTGCGAAGCATCAGACCCTCCAACGCATGATCTTCCTGCAGTCATTCATGGTGCTGTCGAAAGACCAAATTTCCTCTTCAACATATGATTATATTTGAAGTTGAATTTCAAAAGGAGAATTAAGAAAGGCTGCATCCGAACATTTCACTGAACCTTTTGCTTAAAACGTGTTAAAAAAAACAATTCAAATGAAATCTTTTTTTTTTAAATATGTCCTTAACTCAGCTGCACGGTGGTGCAGTGGTCAGCACTGTCGCCTCACAGCAAAAAGGTTCTGGGTTTGAGCCCCAGGGGCACGGTGTCTTTCTGTGTGGAGTCTCCATGTTCTCCCTGTTCCTGCTGGGTTCTCTCTGGTACTCCAGCTTCCTCCCACAGTCCAAAGACATCAAGAGGGGACCAGGTTAATCCAGACTCTAAATTGACCGTAGGTGTGACTGTGAGTGTGAATGGTTGTCTGTCTCTATGTGTTGGTCCTGCGATGCACTGGCGACCTGTTCAGGGTGAACCCCACCTCTCGCCCATAGCCGCTGGGATAGGCTCCAGCCCCCCGCGAGCCTTAACAGGAATAAGTGGAAGAAAATGGATGGATGGATGGATGTTCTTAACTCTCAGTGTGGCCAGCTGCCATCTTAGATGGATTGAGTGATGGTGAATTTTAGGCCAGAGGTTTCTCAAACTTTTTAAAAACACATGTACCACTACTATGACTGAAGTTAAAAGTACAGTAGTGCAGTGGCCTACTGATGACTTACAGACAACGCATGTTTATTCCATTTATTCCTATTGTAGCTACATTGTGCCAAGCTACAACTGGCATCCCTGCCACACAACTGTCATACACCAATGGACAGCCCTTCCTCTCATTCACAGTGAGTGAATACAAATAGGTATTATATCACATTCTCTCTCTCTCTCTTTCTCTCTCTCTATTCCCATCACAGTGAAATATTAATTGAGCTGTTGTCTGAATGACACAATATATGACACTGTGCTGTCTCTCACTCCTGCACCCAGGTTTAGATACCACATGCCACACACTGGGGCCTTGTCCCAGCTGAATTCAAATTGGAGATAAGTTGAACTGAAGCTCCTTGCATCATTTGTGGCTAACATTAGCAGGAGCAGATGCCACAGATGGTCCGGCTGCGCTGCTTGAGCAGCCACTAGCACTCGAGCACGGCTCTCTGTTATCAACTTCCGTGTCAACAGTGCCGCTCTAAATATTCCCATCCTACTCAGTACTTCTTTTCCTGATAGCCTCTGTTTGTAGTGTATTTGAACCTCTAATTTTGCCTTCTCCCCACAACAGGGGCTTAGCTAGTTTCACAAGGTTTAGCTGTCTATGATGCGTTCACGCACTATGAACATAGCATGCATAGCTGTCACAAAATAGGACAAGAAGACTAAACTGCACCCATCAACTTTCTTCAGCCTATCCTGTTAAGGGAGTGGGAGGTGGAGCCTATCACAGCAGCCTTCAGGTGAGAGGCGGGGTTTACCCTGGACAGGTCACCAGTCCAGGGCAGGGCCAACACATAGAGACAGACAACCATTGGCTCTCACAGTCAGTTTAGAGTCTGGATTAACCTGGTCCCCTCTTGATGTCTTTGGACTGTGGAGGAAGCTGGAGTATCGGAGAGAACCCATGCAGGAACAGGGAGAACATGGAGACTCACACAGAAAGATCCCGTGCTGCAGCCCGTGCCCACGCCGGGACTCAAACCCGGAACCTTCTTGCTGTGAGGCAGCAAAGCTGACCACTGCAACACCAAATAGGGCAGCTGTTGCCTACGTGTTTCATTTCCATCTGTGGTCCCCAGCTAGATGATACAAGGCACCCTGACATCGCAGTATGTCACAATGCAAAATATGAACGAAAACTGGAGAGGAGAGAAGAAAAGACAGAAGTTAAGAGTAGAAGAGAAATGCAGCCAAAAAAAAAAAAAAAAAGTTCAAGCAAGAGAGCAGAATTTAAGATATCACTATTATTTCTGGTGAACCAGCAGTCCAGAAGTCAAAAATATATACTGTATTTCCTGTCATCAAAAGCAAAACAAAAAAAACCTCTTCATATTTTAAAGCTTGAACAAGACAGTTGTGTAGTATTTCTAACCAAGTATCATGGCAGTACTAGACAATAACAGAAAAATATAATTTATAACACTAAGAAGAATAAAATAGGAATTTTACAGATTTAAAGAGCATGTGTAGCTCACAAAAAAGAAAATTGTTATTGTTATTGTTGTTAGAATTATTATACATTTATCTATGAAATTACCACAGTCAGAAGATGAGTTTAGAACGGTAAATGTGATGACAGCCAGGAGAGAAGCATGCTCAGCTCTGCTCGATGGCCTTAATATTTTCACCCACTACGTATTCGTGCAGAGAGAAAGAGAGAAGCAGCCAAGCTGTCTTCCCTCGGCTGTCACAGGAATGATGGAGAGGCCAAGCAGGCTTTTGTCAGGAGATCGAGGGTGTGGGGTGAGGGTGGGGGTGGGGGGGGTAGTCGGGGTGGTAGCAGCCATTTCCTGGTAGCTCTGTGTTGCGAGGTGGGCAGCGGGCGGGGTGGGGGTGGAGAGGATATGTCTCAGAGCTACAAGCTGACAGGGGATTGACAAAGTCGAGTGAACACTAGCTGGCCTAACACTTGCAGCTAGAAAAGCCGGAGCGCCGCCAACTTGAAGCCTCTCACTCGCTTGCAGCGAAATATATAGCAAGTGACAAATACTGGTCAATAGACTGCACACTCAAGTGTGTGTTTGTGTGTGCGTGAGTGTGTGTGCGTGTGTGTGTGTGTGAGAGAGAGAGAGAGAGTGCGTGTTTGTTTTTATGTCTGTCTGAACATGTACAGCAGTGTTTCCCAACCAGGGGTACGCATACCCCCAGGGGTATGTGAGCACATTGCAGGGGGTACGTGGAAAAATTAAGAATTTATTTCCACGATAATAAAAAATATTCTTAGTCATTTCATAAGTCTGTCAATAAAATGGTACGTGTGCTCTATGACTTGTTTCCCTGGGGAGACAATAACCTGTGGCACAGCCATACCAAAATCAAACAGCGGGAACCTGTTTACCTGCAGGTAAACATGGATAAATGGCTAATTTCAACTTTATTATTTTTCTTTAATAACAATATAATAATAATATATTACTATTAATAATACAGTATTAATAATACAAACGTTTACTATAATATTGTTTCTTATTGCCTTGAAGGCAACATAATTTTATGTTTAATTTGAGTTAAATAAGAAGATAATGCTTGAATATTAAATGTTCAATTTAAGAAGATGAAATAAAATGACTTGCGTTGAATATTCAGTTGTGTTATGTTCTACTTTTGGAGAATCATGAACACGTATGAGTGAAGGGGTACTCATGGTATGACAAAAAGGCTCAAGGGGTACACAAGACAAAAAAGGTTGGGAACCACTGATGTACAGCAACCTACCTACCATCAGATTTTATATTATTTGATTAATTTTCTGTATGTGTGTGCGCGTGGGGACGTACTTGTGCTTTTGGTTGCTGTTTCAGAGAAGTTGCATTGTAGAATCACTGTCTGGGTCTTTTCTTTCTGTTCATGTATCGGCTGACATTTTCTTGTTCCGTCAGTCTTGAGTCACGTAACGATAATGTCAGGCCACATCTACAACTTGCATGTTTAATTTCTGAAAAACCCACTGAGCATAATTCCAGTCCCCGCTTCCTCTGTTTCAAAGCTAACAAACACTGTACTTAATAGTGTGTCCTATTGTCATTCACATGAGCGTACCTTACATCCAAGACTGACTCAGATGCTCAGTCTGTGTCTGTGGCAACATTCGGCTGCTGGGGGGAGGATGGGATCCGATCAAGTGCCCCAGAGAATGCTGGTTTTGGTCAACGCTCTGCTAACTTAAACGTGGATCATAATTTACTGAGGATGTTCCTCTAATGGTCCTCTTGTTTAGCCAGTTTCTTGAGGAAGCTGTAGTTTGCAGCTACTGTAGGTTTTAGAGAATGATGGTAGCTCGGCACGCACCACATTGCCATTCATTGTTCTTGTCATGGGGAAGAACGTTGACATAGCATTCCAAAGGGAACTTTGGTTTCTCAGACCTTTTAGACATCTGACTGATCCACCGGTCCACTTGTGAAGGTAATTTCATAACCATTTCCTGCTAGTTGAACGTCAACGATTTTTCCTCGAACATCTTAAGAAAACTGCTTTTGTTCAAGCCATAACACGCTACCACAAACCTGTGCTCTCAAGAGCAGCTGACTCTTCAATTGTCAATTCTCCATCAATCAGAACTCCTCTCGTCCGAAACGATAGCACAGACATTCCCAACATTTTTTAAAATCTGAAAACCTTCTCTACCATTGTATTAAATGAATGGACGATGAATAAACCGTCACATTAGGATGAAAAGCTTACAGTCCATTTGGTCCACTTTACTGCAGTGAACTACACTCCTCATGACAAAAACGCTGTATTTTCCAGATGAAAAATGCCTTTGTGGAGATGCTTGTACACAGAAATTGTCCTTAAACAAGATAAACCTGCTCGAGTCTTGAGCTCAGAAAGACACCCCCCCCCCCCCGCATCACATTTCTGGCACTTCAAAATGCAGAAAGAGCCAACCACGTATATTCAGGGTTAGGGTTTGTTTTTATATCCAGTCCAAGTGTTTTTAGATTACTGAGCATATGCCTGGATAAAGAGGTTGTGTATGATACTGGATACTGGATACTCTTCTGTTGTTCCCAAATGGTGGAACGAACTACCGAACTCTGTGCGTTCTGCTGAGTCCCTCTCTACTTTTAAGAGACAATTGAAGACTCAGTTGTTCAGAGAACACCGAGGCACTTAACCTGTCTCTTCTCCTCTTTGGGGTAGAATAAGTCAGAGGGTCCAAGACCCTGCACTTAGTGATTATGTGGCACTAACTGTGTTGTGTGATGTTGTATGTCTGTTATATAAAAAAAAAAATTAAAAAAAGGGTGGGGGGGCAACACTTCTTCTGCCACTAGATGGCAGTACCTGTGACCAAATCACAACTGAAGCACTTTTGCGCTTCCTATGGACTTTTCCTTAATTAGGTCTAAATTCTTGCTTGTGTTGTACGTTGCTTTGGACAAAAGCGTCTGCTAAATGAAATTGTAGAATTGTAGAATTGTAGGATGGTGGTGGTAAGCAGTTTTAGCGTCCCAGTTGCCTGCCAGCAGTCGCCATTGGCTTTAAATAAGTTTGGCTGCTCTCTCTGCATTCTGGAGTTACAGAAATGTGATGCAGGTGAGAAAAATGTCCTCATGAGCTCAAGACACCCATTTATTAGTACCCGAATGGCAAAATAGACTTTCTGGGTGAAATATAGCTTTAAGGACCTCGATCATTTCCAATAATGGTCCCATAAGTCTTAAGAGAAAAGATTAAATGTTTAAGCTTTAAACATAACGTTCTGAGGGTGTGTTGGATATTGTTGAACGTTTGACAAGCAACCATTCTACTGTCTTTTTTGGAAGAACGTCCTCGGAACAATTAAAAACTTTCTGCTGATAATATTACCAGAACGCTGTGTTTCACGTTCTTATGTTCAGGACATTGTTGTTGGACTGAAATGGGCTTGTAAATATTGTGTTTAACACTTGCACGTCACTGATTCCTTCCTCATTCCTTGCACTTCCTCTCTGTCCTCAGACCACCTCCTTATCCCCCTGCTACACTTCCATCTCTAGATAATCTAGCAGAGGGGTTGTGGCCTGAGTCGCCCCCTCCATGGATCACCAGGCAGATTACAGATCAGCTAAGCCCTTGCGTGCTCATGGTGCACTGAATGTAGCTGCACATACGTGCACGCTTTCTTCCCTCTAAAGTGAAACAAATTCCTTTAATTCCATTCAGGTCTGCTCTTCACAATTCAGTTTATTAATTTTCTGTTAACCTGAGCTCAGTTCACTTCATCTTATTTGATTTTTCTTCCTTTTTTTAAGTTTCTTCAAAGTATTCAGGACAAAGCATTTTAATTCGCTCAGTTTGATAAGTTATTGATTACTTATTTAAAAAGGGTTGCTGAAAAGTGCAGCGGTTCGAGCTCATGTCCTGGTTTGGATGTACACTTTAGCTTTTGGCGTCTGAAGTTTGTTTGTGAACACATATGCCACGTTGAGCGAATCAGCTCCAGCGTTCCTGTCTGTGTGTTTGTGGTAATGATGTGAACATAGACGACTGGAACGATCCCCTCACTCCGTCTCTCTCTGGCCGGCGCTGACTGACAGCTGAGATTTAGACAGAGCGACACTGAGGCAGTGGGAGAAAGAGAGCTGCTGTTTTGGGGTGGGGGTGGGTTGCGTGGGGGTGCTGTAGTTTAGTCCCAGATTTGCCTTTGTGGGGTCCTGGAGGCCACGGAGCTGCTGGAGAGTCGGTCCGGTTCCCTCCATCCTTAACTTGGCCTCAGGTCTCATCAGTGCTGTTGCAGGGAATCTCATTTGTCACACACGCACACACACACACACACACACACACACACACACACACACACACACACACACACACAGAATGCAGCTGCATCCAGAGTGAGAGCTGCCACTTACAGCAGCAGAGGTGGCGACAGCAGCGGATTGGCCAGGACTGGTGATTTGTGACGACAGGCTGGTATGACTGGCAGCTACAGTGGCAGCAGGCCGGCCACAGCTAGCTTCACTTCCTGTTACTAACATAAGACCTCAGCCGCTAACCAAAACTATAGGGATCAATACTGGCTTGTTGTTGAAGACAGCATTAAATCCAGGTCATAATCTTCTCTACATCCCTGCAGCTCTGGTGTTACAAATGTAACCTTTGACTCAAGTGGGCCCGCAAGAGGAAAGATGCTCCGAGTGTACTGAGATTCTTTATAATAGATGACAAATCATGGCGTCTTATGGTTAAAAATATACCGCTGACTGACTGTACAGTCTGAAACAGCAAACGTGAGAGTGAAGGTAAATGAAACAAAATGACTGAGATGGAAAGAAGACGTGGAAACAAAAATAACAATGAATGTTGCTTAATGTTAAAACAAGCGAGCAGTGATCTGTTATAGAGAGAATTTGCCTGGAAATTAAAATTAAAGATACGACGCCATAGGTTGTTTCATCTGTGTACAGTTTCAGTTCAAGCATGTGAACTTGTGTTTCCAAATCAGCCTGAACCCAAGGTTGCTGAAGTGTTTGCTGGTCATGCTTACTGGTTAACTTAGAATATCTCAGTTACACAAAGAACTTGGAATTTAGTCAAACTCCATCAGTGCTGCCTGCTGCTCAAAATGGATGAAACATGACTTTCTCCTCTGTGTTTCTTTTAACACGTTTGTTAGCTGACATAGTTTAAAGCGCTAGTTGAGTAAACCAACACCAACTTAGTTCATTTCAAACAACCAGGAGGAATTCTTTTAACTGCCTGGAGGTGGGACAGGACAAACAGGCAGAACGACGCCTCGGTAGCAACAACAAATGTTCACTCCCAACGTGTCCAGGAAACGGGGTAGCACAGCCTGTGGTTTACCATTAAGATATGATTGTATTTTCTTTCATGTCGAAAGATGTTGCATTTTACAGGGAAGCCTCAGGTGCTTCAGGAAGAGTTTAAATAATTTTGTTTGGAAGTATTTGAGTTGTTGGTCAGGATTTCAAACCATTATTGAATTTGAAAGCTCCTTAAACCCAACTGTCTCATTCAGCCATTCCACTTCATCATAATCACAGTCTTTCACACACACAAACATGTATTTGCTGGGGAGTAGCTGATTCCCCAGTTGGCGAAAACAAACCAAAAAAGTCCATTAAGGTTTTTACCAGATTATTGTGTTCTTCATGGTTTCATTTCCCCTGTTGTTTGTTTTTCTCACCTTATATCTTTAAGGCATTGATAAGATTTCTGTGCGTTAGTTATATTTAAGACAGCTCCACTGACTAGAATACTATCATGGAACATGGAGGTAAAAGGTACCATCTATCTGTGCCCCCCCCCCCCCCGACCTCTGCATCTGTGGCACGAGCTGCTGCAGCGGAGAACAGATGTGAGTTGCGTTGCTGTGAAAGAATTTGGGTTTGGGTTTGTTCCCTGCTGGGCTGAAGGTCTGGAAATTTGGGTGCATGTTCAACTGGTAAAACACACCAGCAGGGGGAGCCATACTATATGATGAGAGAGTGAGTGTGCTCCAGATTTTTGTATTTTCAACAAAGACAGCAACATGTCATTACATCACTATTTAATTAGTTTGAAATGCTTCACAATCAAAGAAACACTGTCATAAGAAACTAGGATATATGATTGAAATATTGAGGGATTTTTTGTGCTTGAATTAGTGTTTTTTTTGTTTAAGAGATGACTCATGATGAGCTACTTAAAAAAAATGCTAGTCAGCTGCAGATCTTCAGTCTCCATCGCTCCGAACAAGCTGATAAGTTAACATCTCTCTCTCTCTCTCTCTCGCTCTCTCTCTCTCACTGTGTGTGATTGGACAGGTGAGTCAGTACACATTTGCCATGAGCAGCTACAGAGAAAAGAAGGCGGAGCCCGTGGAGCTCCTCCAGCTGGATGGCTACACTGTTGACTACACCGACCCCCAGCCAGGTAACACTCAGCTGTGGAAAACAAACATCACCAAAATAAAAACAAAACCCCAAAACATCCCTATCACTTATCAGCCAGATGTTGGATAATTGAGAAATCTGGATTCTCCCTGGTTCGGGCTGGGCGGCAGGGCATGAACCAGGTTGGTTTCATGGCAGCTGCTGCCACGGTTGTGTGGTGGAGTGGAAGTGTCACTACGTTGCCTGTATGTGTGACGCAGGTTGTGGACTGTAAACCTGAACCAGGAATTCTAACTTAGGAAGCTAGTGCCAAAGCTGATCCTTACAGACTGGCTGTGTAGCAGTGGAAGGACACCAAAGCACTGAACTCTATAGATACAGTCAGTTTACTATTTAACCTGCATTGTCACCTCAGGGCCAGCGTTGGTCTCCCGCAGCATGGTTGCAGCACAGTGCTGGAGAAGTTGAAGCACATTCAGTACAGTGGTGCTGCTGTGGTAACTGAAGCAGTGGGTTGGGCTGTAGGTAGAGAGAAGTCTCAGTGCTTTATTTGGTGTTTTTTAATTGTCTGTTCTCTAAACTTTTACAAAGTCTGAGTTGTGATCCTGATGTCACAACAGATCTAAATCAAAAACCCGTCTGCGCTTCAGGTCTGGATGGTGGTCGGACATTCTTCAACGCTGTGAAAGAGGGCGACACTGTGATCTTTGCCAGTGATGATGAGCAGGACCGGATCCTATGGGTGCAGGCCATGTACCGGGCCACGGGCCAGTCACACAAGCCAGTTCCTCCCACCCAAGTACAGAAACTCAACTCTCGAGGGGGTGCAGCGCCACAGTTGGATGCGCCAATATCTCAGTTCTGTGAGTTTTCCTCTCTCCGGCATGTTATTGCTTTCAATGAGGCTAAATTGATCATGAGAGTAATAAGAGTGTGCAGCAGGTACCCAGAGTTCCAGTCTGCAGGTGTTGAGACTCTCTCAGCTCAGGTTGGGTACATTTTTAGACTCAGAATCACTTGAGCAGGTTAAGGAGAATATCATGATTCCGGTTTGATTGAGCACTGTTTTGACAGAAATTGCAAACCAATGCTGACCACTGGTGACCAGTGCATGGCAAGTTACTTGTAATATATTAGGTACTACTAGTAATATTCATTTAAAAGTAATAAATTACTTTATAGGCAGCACGGTGGTGCAGAAAGGTCTTGGTTTGAGTCCTGGCTCAGGCACGGGATCTTTCTGTGTGGGGTCTGCATGTTCTCCCTGTTCCTGCTGGGTTCTCTCTGGTACTCCAGCTTCCTCCCACAGTCCAAAGACATCAATAGGGGACCAGGTTAATCCAGACTCTAAATTGACCGTAGGCGTGAATGTGAGTGTGAATGGTTTTCTGTCTGTATGTGTTTCCCTGCCATGGACTGGTGACCTGTCCAGGGTGAACCCCGCCTCTCACCTGAAGGCTACAGGGATAGGCTCCACCCCCCATGACCCTTAACAGGATAAGAGGTAGAAAATGGATGGATGGATGGATGGATGGAAGTTACTTTCTCACCTTACTGTCTGTGTAGAGTAAAAATATACTGATTTGACTTCTGTGTTACTTTAACCAAAATAATCACAGAAGTTAGACAAGTCATCAAAAGATTTAAACATGTAATTCACAGCCTCATGTATGAACATTTTATTTATTCAGAAAGGCATTATATTTGTGTTACTGTGTAAAATAATACATTACTGTAAAATGTTGCTGTGACATGAAGTCACCTGCTGGCTCCTGCTCCTGCTCCCCTCACATGTCCACTCATCCCATCACAATGCCGTATCCTCCAGTGACAGTTGCAGTTTCTAGATATCCCATCAAAACAGCTACACTGACCTTAGAAGCAGCTTCCTCCACTCAGTGGCCTCCAACATGAGTCTGTTGATTGACTTTCATGGCCTTTCAATGCCCTGTGGCCTCTAAACAGCAAGTTTCAGGTCATAGTTACTGTGGCCACAAGGTGGCGTCTGTCAGTTACACATGATCATCGTTAACCGGCATTTATGACGTCTTCACTCCAGCGAGGGGAGGCTGAGGAAGCGGCATACTCTTCTCTATTGCAGGCCCATTTCATGCTTATGTCACAGCATTCCTCCTGATTTTCAAAGTATTTTCCATTCCTGTAAGTTTCAATCTGTGCATTGATTCCAGACGTGGACTTTGGATGTGTCTCTGGTCACATTTTGCTTGAACCAAAGACATTTTTAATCATCAGGGAACAAAATTAGCATGGAAAGCTTTTTTCTGTTGTGCTCAACGTCTCATTCTGTACACTTGTGCCTGCAACATTTTTATTATCAGCCATTTCTCTTCATACTGGCCACGCTTCCAACTGTTACTGCACTGTTCTTCCTGTGCTTGGCTCTCTGTTGTAAAACTGCTGTAGTGTTGAGTGTCGGTGGCTTTGCTATGTGTCTTTATGTTTCTCTGTTTGTCCCTTCTTCCTCCTCTTCTGTTTTTCATTTAAACCGTGACTCTGCTAACTTGTAGCTGGATTAAATGGTAAGTGCTTTCCTCCCCTTTCTTTCTCTTCCCTCCTTTTGTTGCCCATTTCTCTTCCTCTATTGAGAGTGTCGTTATATTTTCCATCCAATACTTCAGAAATACCAGGAATACTGACTTCTTTGAAACTTAGAATGCATGCAGACAGAATCTGATTTAGCTGGGAGTCTATCTGCATATTTGTTAGACAGGTACTGATGGATCCGCCTTGGTGGTGTTATATCATTAGAACGTAATCTTGATGTAATTTCTGCAAAAAATAATCTAACAAGTGTCAATTATTTGACAAATCAGAATAGAGATGGTTGCTGTGTCATTTCGTCTACGATGTTCACAATGTACAAAGTCACATTTGGGGGATCAATTCATAGACATCATGCTGCCTATTATTTTTGTTAAAACATTATGAATTTAAAGAAAATTGGTGAGTAAGATTTAGTTTAAAAAGCATTTTAACCTTTCACCTGGACCCTCTGGCTCGTAAATATGTCTAACAATGAAATTAGTTTGGGAAAAAAATATCTTTGAAGCATCAGACACTTGGTTCAAAATCTTTTCCGCGCTAAAGGTGGTACACGGAAATGTTTTGCTATTTTATTTATCTATTTTTATTGATATATTGGTCACAGAAATACTGAAAAATACAATTACGTACATAGGAACAACATGCATTGTGTCCTTTTTCAGTATCTGCCCAGTCCTTTTCTTTTATCCTTCTACAAACAAGAAAATAAAATGAAAACATAAAGGAATCCAGCAACAACGTACAAAACAAGCCAGGCCAACAACACAAGACATGGATCTCTAAACAAAAAGCAAAATGAAAACACAACACCCTCGGTATTAAACATTATATACACAGCCTGTATTTGACCCAAACAAAAAAATGACGTAGCAGTCGTCACTGTCATTCTGTCATATCCAGCAGTTGTGCCAGGAACAGCCCCACACCTCAGTGGAAATATCTTCCCTTCCAGCCGCTCTGCAGGTGACCCGCTCATAGCTCGCCATTGAGCTTAGCTCCTCTCTCCACTCCTTAAAAGTGGATTAAGTGGGAGCTTTCCAGTGCCGTAAAGTTATCCTCCACCCTGTTACCATAGCGAAATGACACCATGATTATCTGCATTTTGACATTTGGACGTTATCTGGTAGTAAACCCAGAAGGCATAATGAGGGATTTCTGATCAAGTGTGCACCCAACATTTTATTTTGGAACAAGATGATTACGTTCCACATGTCAGTTGTTTTGTCACACTCATATAACATACGCTCCGGAGTTCCCACCTTTCTGTGGCATCTCCAACATGTATCGCTTTTTCTGAGTTTCAGTCCTTTCAATTTGGAAGCAGTCCAGTGGGATCAGTTTTGTGATTTTATTTACAAAAGATGTGGAATATTACTGACTTTAGATGTTTTGACTTTTCTCCTGAGTGTGTATCCTTTAGGATTTCATACTTGCAGAGGTTTTTGGTAAAAGAAATAAGAAGAAAATAATACATACAAAAGCATCATGGGGTAGGGCGGTGGGGGATGCAGTGTAAAAGTAACAGTTAAAGTTGTGAAGGAAATATAATTTAATATAAATTATTGGAAATAGAACTCGGTCATGTAACTAGTTACTATTAACTAATTAACTATTGTTGTTGTTTTTTAAAAGAATTAATTAGAATTGAATTTATTCATATTATGACTTGCAGTTTGAATTGAATCATGCAGAATCTATACTTGGGAATAAAATAGAATAATAAAATCAATTAAATAGATAATATATATTGCAAGTAGGGCTGCACGGTGGTGTAGTGGTTAGCACTGTGGCCTCACAGCAAGAAGGTTCCGGGTTCGAGTCCCGGCTCAGGCATGGGATCTTTCTGTGTGGAGTTTGCATGTTCTCCCCGTGTCTGCGTGGGTTCTCTCTGGTACTCCGGCCTCCTCCCAGAGTCCAAAGACATGCAATTGGGGACTAGGCTGATTGATACTGTAAATTGACCGTAGGCGTGGCTGTGAGTGTGAATGGTTGTTCGTCTCTGTATGTTGGCCCTGCGATGGACTGGCGACCTGTCCAGGGTGAACCCCACCTCTCGCCCGTTGACGCTGGGATAGGCTCCAGCCCCCCCGCGACCCTTAATGTGTAGGAATAAGCGGAAGATGACGATGGATGGATATTGCAAGTAGGGGCAAATTAAGATTAGCACAAGAAGCTGAGGGGTAAACATCCATCCATTTTCTACTACTTATCTTGTTAAAGATTGAAGGGGGGGGGGGCATCCCAGCAGTCTAGTGAGAGGCGGGGTTCACCCTGGACAGGTCACCAGTCCACCGCAGGGCCATCAGGAGCAATTAGAGGTTCAGTATCTTGCTCAAGGACACTTGGACATGGTCACCGGGGGAAGTGAGGATCGAACCAGCAACCCTTGGGTTCTACCTCTTGGCCGTGCCACCCCTGCAGACAGAAATATATTGCCAAATTTTTTTCTTTTTTTTACAATCAGTTACGCATTTCAGGCACTTTTCAATAAAACTTCAAACATTCCAGACTCCTGAACTTTTGGTGCTTTTATTTCATTTATCGCAGAAAATGGAGAAATGTTGATACTTGAGGTAATTTTACACTTGTAATTAAAGATTTGACAAAACACACCTTCAGCACACAAAACACAACACACGGTCCTCGTCAGGCTGTGTGGCTGCCAGCGTGGTGCCAGTATCCCCAAAAACAGAGGTCACTGCAGGTGTGGTCACGCTGTGTTCAGCAGGTGAGCTGGAGGGTGCTGGCCAGTTGTAGAACACGACACATTTGTGCTTGATGAGCCGTCAGTGCAGGACCAACTCTAGGATCTTGGTGACTTTAAGGCATTTTTTGGTTTTACCAAGCAAAAGCTATAATGCAACTCACAACCATGAAATTTACATTGTATTGAATTTGCTTATACATTCATAAAATTCAGTTTAAATGGCATCGTTCACGACATGTAAATAACAGACAGACTTACTGATCAAATCCCTCAGGGTGCAATAGATGGAAACGACACACTCAGGATATGAAAACCTGCTTCCTAATTGTGAGTGGCAAGTTGCAGCACCTAATGTGCGTGTGCGTAAGTCAGTTTTATGGGCAAGCTGTTTTTGACACAACCGCTGGAGTCCCACTGAGCCCCAACCACTGGTAATTACCAAGGTAAACGTGCCAGGCCATGAATTATACAGTGTGGTTGCGGCACAATTAAACAAGGCAGCAGTCAGTCAATGTTACCAAATAACTACTTGCCTGTTCACACCTTTATCAGTGCAATGAATAATATAACATCATGTCACCGTCGCAGTCACCCACCCTCAGACCCAAGTCATCTCAACACTTGACAGTAACGACCCAGTGGGAGTTCATGACTGGCGCTATGACAATTGCCCCGAAACAACCAAACTTTCTATCTGTAGCGTTCTGAAATGTTTGCTCCAATAGGACAAACTGAAATTTTTCTCTTCCAATGTTCTTTTTAGCGGCAGACATGGAATGATGTGAATGCTCCAACATGCCCCTGTGACACAGTGATGTGTTTGTAACTGAGACCCAGCTGTGGTTTCTCATCTCCTCCATCATGTTGGTTATCCCAACTGCAACAAACTCAGAGGGGTTGTGTAGCTTTTCAACTCCCCTCTTTGATGGAGCCACTTCCAGGGCTGGATTGGACCTCTTCAACAGTATGAACCAGCTGTCTGCTAAAAAACAAAAGAAAAAAAGTTCCTCCTTGGATGTAGATTCTTTGCTGGTCTTGAACCAATCGCTGCTTATGTCATGAGTGGGGGCAGGATTATTCTGACCCACCAGAACTTTGTGACCGCCATATTTAAAAGTCCAGCTTGCACCAGTGTGAGAGCGTTCATCATGTTCAAAGTTGGACTATTATAATCGATATCAAAATCTAGGTGGCGCTCATCAACTATGTGATGGAGTAGCTGTAAGAAGGTGCTCAGGGAGAAATGGAGCTGAATAAAATGATATTATTAAATTTCTACTTGCTGGTTTAAAAGATATAGAATAGAATATTTAGATGCAGCATGACCAGCTCTCTACAGACACGAAGTGAAAAAAAGTCAAAAATGTTGTAGAGGTTATTTTTGTAATTTCTTGTCCAAAATGAAGTTGTGTATTAAGTGACATTGTCTTTTTTCAAGAAATTTTAAAAAGTAAAATTTGCTTGCTGCACTGAAATTGTTGCCCCCCCCCCCAAACTTTCTAGAAGAGCATTACTCTCAGTGACATCAGAGCTCTGTTGTTTTGTGGAGTTTTTAAAGATCCTAGAGTTCTCAAAGTGGGACTGAAGTACAGCACCGTCATAGGTAGCATGGTTGGTTTGATGCTGAGTGTTAGGGGCTCAGCATGGATCTTCTCAAGTGTCATGACAGAGACATGTTGATGTGTTAGTGTTTGTATTTTTCATGGCCAGTCCACAAAAAAAAAAAGCCAGCCATGTGCTAAATAGCCCCAAATCCTTTGACCACCAGAGCCAGGTCCAGCAGTGTGGCCATTGCCTCCCGGTTCCTCTCCTCTGGATCTATAAATGAGTAGCAGCCATCAATCATTGTCATGGCCGTCCTTCCCCAGCCCAGACGGACGGGGGTGACTGATGTCACTGCAAGTTACTGTCCAGCCCTCCTGCCTCCTCTCCCGCTCACTCACGTCAAACAGACCTGACAGGCCACCAGCTACAGACCAAAGGGGCGCCACAATGTCACCTTTTTAGATTTTTTTTTTGGGGGGGGGGGGACTTGTTGAGGGGACAAAATCAGCTTCGAGCATCCCGCTCTTGTTTTGTTTGTTGACTGACAGCTGGGGCGCTTTGGTTCGGCAGTTCGGAGGCTGACAATTCTCTCAATTATTGTGCAGCTCCGTCCTCCACGTCTGTCCCAGGTTTGTGCCCACTAACATGTCTGAGTGTCCACTGTCAGGTCGAGTCCATTTCATTTATATCGCAGCGAAAGTTGTCTCATGACACGTTACAAATAGAGCAGAACAACACCGCGTAGATTAATTTAGATTTTAAAGACCCAACAATTCCCCGTAAGCGACAACGGCAATGAACAACTGCCTTTTGAGCAGGCCGCGCACCCTGGTCTCTGCAGCGTCCATCGGCTTTGACTGGTTTTGGTGAAACATAGTGACAAAGAGGGAGAGAGATACCCCCCTGTATGTAGGCCATTGATTAGGTTCTTGCAATCATGTTTTTTAAGAATATGTTTTCGACATTCTTTTATTGTAGAATTATACAGTACTTAACAGTATCTGTAGTTTTGGTTTTCTTTATTTCACATCTGAGTTAATAGTTTCCAGGCCAATAAAGCAATTTAGAATTGAAACGAAGATGAAGAGTGAGACATACATGCGTGCACATACACACACGTGCACACACACACACACCTGCCTGTGAAGCCGTACATATATACGTGTATGTATGTGTGTGTGTTTATATATGTAAATGTGTATTATAGATTATATATATAAATTTATATTGTATATTTCATATTATTTATTTTTATATATTTCGTATATATGAAAGAGAGACGGGACAAGAATTAGCATAAGATATATAACAACGAACAATAATAGCTATAATATTAAAGATATGACTAATAGAAAGATTAATAAAGATGATAGTAATAATAGTTATGTAAAGTAATATTAATGGTACAGCAATGGTATCTGCTGTACTAAACATACTCAAACATGAATATTGAATACTAATATTCATATAACACCAGCTCTGTTATAAAAATACACACATTATTATGACATACTCATAGTGCTAATGCTTATTCTACTAATAATAGAGCAAATTTTCAACGCTTTTATATTTACTCTAAGAAAGAGAGCTCAAGAGTTTTTGACCACACATGAACTGAACTTTTTAGTCAGCATTCCTAAGCTGCTGCAGCAAAATCAACATAAACCCAACTGAAGACAAGAGCTCCTCTTTCATTTTTGTCTCTATTGGCATTTAAAATGAGGAACCAAAGAGAAAGTTAGAGAAATGCTTAACAGTCACACAGTCCACTGCTGATCAGCTGATGTCATCCATTTGCAGAAGCTTTGTTTGCACACAGCACTCGCTGGAGGCGATTTCCTGGTTATTCTGAATGGACAAAGCTTAAATCAAACCTGATTTTTTTGATTCTGTCCTTGCTGGAAAATTCTAGGCGCTCTTCTGAACGCATCTCGCTGGGAGCATTTGAGAGCACTTTGGAGGTGGAGTTCTTGTTCATCAGAGACACTAGGTGCTACAGTATGAAAAAGATTTGATATCTGCAAAAAAATATGGTGGTCAGAAAGCAAAAAAAAAGTGCTTCGGTGAACGCTAGTCCAAAAACTTTAACTCCCGAACTCCTACACACCAACATGTTGAGTTACATTCTACTCCCAAACACTGTTTCTAATCAGTACAAGTTGGTCACAGTAGAGTGAGTTGTTGGTTTTATTAATAATATGCACTATTAGCGGACCTGTTAAGATCCGAGACAGTCTGCAGGAGCCAGAAAAGGCTGCTGAAGTATCTCTGCACTTACTTTACAGCCCTCAGCCTCACTAACAAACTAGACCAACCACTGTATGCTTGCGTACCGCCACCTTTGTCAAAGCTTACTTCAAGCCCCCTCTTTTTCCAACAATCAGGACTTCAGAGGCTGTATCAGAGGTCTGGGGCCACAGACATTGCAGTGAAGTGGCACTAGGAATGAGGAGCTTGAGGGGGACATCCGAAGTTTTGGACCTCGGGCTCTGCTGAGCTGTAAGGTCAAGCTGGGTGGCGTAACACATAACCGGCCTAGTGGTAATGTCCTGTCCTATTGGATGTTCCATGAGTCCAGCAAACAGCACGAGTGACTCACCTCTGTAAACTTTAAGTTTATTGGATGTCGACAACTAAGTCACAAGTTTCAGTCAGTCCAGTTGTTTTAGTTCTTAAACAGGCTACAAGTTACATGACAAACATTTGTGTCAGTACGAACTAAACTGGCGCATTTGCAAAATAGCTAATAGAAATGTAAAAGTGGAACGATTGACAAAGTGGGAGCTGAGATTGCAGCAATAATGTTATGGTAATAGATGGGAGTATTAGCATTAGCAAGTAACCACGGTATTAGTATGACATGGATAGCTTTAATATTCACTATGAAATAACTTTTGACTGAGGTATGCCACCCTTCTAACCTGCTACCCTTCTAACTTGCTACCATTCATTGCGCTTAGCTAACTAGTGGTTTGCTGGTCTCTGTTGGTCTTAGCTCCCTACTACAGCACAAGGGAGGGAAGGCTACCTATCTTGTATATAAGTGTTATTGAAGGACACAAATTTAAGAAATAGACCTGAAAAGTAAAAAATGTGATCAAATCTGTGAATATGAATGTATAAATATGAATGAATAGAATATGAACCTGACCCTTGACCTCCAACCTAACCTCCAGCCTTCTGATAGAGCTGCCTGAGGAAACTCTCACTTCCTGTCTACCTTGAATTTATCCTGCCTGTTTATACAAAATAGCAGCACTCATGAAGGGCACATAATGGAGTCTGTTGCTGGACACGAGGCCAAAATTTTTGTGGTAGATTTCTGATCATATGAAATATCATGTTCATTGTTGCGTGGGCACTTAGATTGGACGTTTCAGTTGGTACCATCGTAGAACAGAACTAAAAGACCTGGTACCAACGTTGATATTGATTGTTTATTTTCCAGAGGAACTTAAATTCAGTACATGATGCACAAAGTTACTTTCAAGTGTGTTCAGTTTGACTTCATTGTGGGCAATTAATGAGATTAACCAAGTTAAAATGAAAGTTTAGCATCCCTCTTTCCATTCTGACTTTTTATATTCCTTCTTTCTGCCCCCCCCCTCATCTTCCTATCTTGCGGTGGGTCAACAGATGCGGATCGAGCCCAGAAACATGGCATGGATGAATTTATCTCTGCCAACCCCTGTAACTTTGACCACGCCTCACTATTCGAACTGGTGCAGCGCCTCACTCTGGACCACAGACTCAATGACTCCTACTCCTGTCTGGTAAGGAAATACTAACAAAGGTTTAGTGCTTTGGTGAGAGATGAAGACGGCTGCTTGAGGCCACATCCAGTGCTGGAGAAATTATTCAGATACTGTCCTTGAAAAAGTCAGTGTTAAATGAAAAATCCTCAGTCATTTTCTTTGACTCAGCCTTAAAAGTGCTAAATCATACGTAAATACCACACACAATAACCTCATCTTGACACCCATGGGTGCAGGTATGTTTGCTATTCACCCACATAATCATATTCTGCCTTTCAATCACTCTCAAATAGGTGTCTTGAGTTCACGAAGACATTCTTCCCTCCCGCTTCACTTCTTCGCAACTCCAGAGTGCTGAAATAGCCAGCCACGTATATTTAGCTTGTGGCTAATGGAGACTGATGGCTAACAGCAAAACAAACCTTTACAAACTGCTAAGTGCATCGTCATGTATTTTCAGTAATCAAACTCTTTGATTTGATCAAAATAACCGATGATAACGCTTCAGTTCTGTGCCAAGTGTGACCAGCATTTATCTATGCTTGCGAAACATTCCATGTGCTCAGTGACATCCTTCATCTGTGGGTGTTTAACCAGTTTGGAAAAAAAAGGCAAGTAAAAGGAGAACTGCATGAAGTTTGTTTCATGTGGGGTTAAGGGACATATCCTGCAGGTCAAGACCATCGTGTGAACCAAAGAGGCTGACTTGTTTTGTTTGTGTTCCCTACAGGGCTGGTTCAGTCCTGGTCAGGTGTTTGTCTTGGATGAGTACTGCGCTCGCTACGGTGTTCGAGGCTGCCATCGACATTTATGCTACCTGAGTGATCTGCTGGAGCGGGCGGAGAACGGAGCCATGATCGACCCCACCCTACTGCACTACAGCTTTGCCTTCTGTGCCTCTCACGTCCATGGAAACAGGTACACATCAAAATTTGTACAAGTCCTGGAACACACTGAACATGTCGGTCTACGTCTAAGAGATCCATGATGCAATTTATGACCCCCTTTTTTTTAAAGTTCATACTTTGGTTTGTTTGCCTGCATTTTTTTGCTTTGCATGTTGTTTGCCTTCTCACGTTTCCTCTTTCTTTTGTCATTTCCCTGCTATCCTTCTTTACTTTCACTAAATTCCTTTTACTGCCCCAAAACCCTTCCATATCTGCATTACCACTCCCTAGTCAGCGTGTGTCTGAGTTGTTAAACTGGCCCGTATCTGAGGCTGAATTAGAACAAGCCCTTTTCCCCGCCGCTCCTGAGCTCCCTCCCCTCGCTGCTAAGAGAGAACTCAAAATTATTGAGTTCATGAAGAAAAAGGACTTCAGGTCCCACATTTTCTCAGGAGCTAGAAGGTAAGTCACTTCAGAGTGTTTGGGGAAAAAAAACATCTTGACAGTCTTTAAGAACATAATTTAATTGACAAAAATGGGCGGCATGGCTCAGGGGTTGAGTGGCCGTCTAGCAACCGAAGGGTCGCTGATTTGATCCTCGACTCCGGTGACCATGTCAAAGTGTCCTTGAGCAAGATGCTGAACCCATAATTGCTCCTGATGAGTAGGTTGGCGCCTTGCATGGTAGCTCCACCATCAGTGTGTGAGTGTGTGTGTGAATGGGTGAATGAGACGACACTGTAAAGCGCTTTGCGTACCGCTAAGGTAGCAAAGCGCTGTATAAAATTGAGTCCATTTACCATTTACCAAAAATAACTGTTCATATAAGTACAGGCAGCCAAGTGCTTTGATTGACAGAATATAGTAAAACAAAAAGAAAAACATACTGGAGAAACAAGTATTTAAACAAAGGAAATGAGATGAAAATCTGTAGATTAGCTTAGAAACGGTTCTCAGTCACGGATCAAACAGCGTCAACTCCTGACACTTTAACTGGCCAGTGCTTCCTCGTGCAGGCTGTTAACTAAGTAGCGCTATTGATCCTGTCCTATCCTCCTGTCTAATCTGCTCAGATGCGCTTGCACATCAAACCTGTCAACATCATAGATGAGGCCTAACAAAGACAGAGAAGAGCCCCTCTCCACCTCTCTCCATCCATCCTTCCATCCCTCTCTACATCCACCCGTCCATCCTGCTGACACACAGTGACTGAGGACTGAGGCCTTTTCTGATCAGCCTGGACAGATGGACACTCGCTCGCAGAGAAAGGGGGAAAAAAAGAGAGAGGCAAATAGAAGACAAATATGACGAGAAAGGAAGTATGACTAATATCTGTGGAGGCTTGTCATCTTCATTTTTCCCTCTAAAAAGAAAAAAGAGGTCCACGGGTTTGATTTATTTTGGCTTGAACTCCAGCACATTTTTTTTTATTACTCAAACAAATTGACATACATAGAAAAGGACATCTGCATGTGTTAAGAGAAATAAAATCCAATTATCCAAACTAAAGAGCCCAACCCAAACCCACTGCCGCTTACATCAAGCAGAGACCTGCTCTGCCTGTTCCGCCATATTGCCTGGAGGTCAAGGCTTGACAGGTTGACAGGTTGTCATGTGTGATGGGTGAATGTCTCTGCTGCCAACACTGCTGCGCATGCCCCCATGCACACACCTCACCCAGACCAACCCCCCACCCAAACCAACAAACACAAACAGCCCAAACCCTCCCCGCCCTCTAACAGCCTGCTGGCCTCGAGACGTCAGTGCACCAACTCGTACTCACTTTCCTGCTCGTCTGCTAAAGTGTCAGGATTTGACTTCTGTCCAGCTACTTGTCGACTCCGTTTATATCGACTGATGGTTACAAAACGTCTTCATAATAGTTAAATAAATAAGAACACTCAGCTCATATTTGATATAAAACAAAGGATTATTGATTAAACCCCAGAAAAAAAATGAAGCTTCATAACTAAAAATGAATGAATGAAACGCATTGACAAAGAATCGAAAAATATAAATGTTATAGACTATAATATTATTAGATGTATTACATTTATGAAAGTCACATTTCAGGTGCATTGGCTGTACAAGACAAAAGAAGACACCAATAATTTACGCATTACTTAATTATTGGATAATTGGACCGATACTTGGCTAAAAAAAACTATCCAGCTGAAATGTTGTGCGTCTTCTTGGCGTTGTTTCTATTTTACATCCATATGTTTTTATGGAGACATTTTTTTTCTCTCTTATAAAGATCATTAATATGAGTGAATAAGACAAAAACAAAATATCTTCCCTCACAAAATAAAATTATAAAAAACAAAATAAACAATATTAATTTTGTGATCTTTTCAACTCTAGACTGGCGCATTCAAGTAATTTAAATCTAAAATGGTGAATGTACTTCACATGTACCTGAAATACTACTTACTGGTCTGTTGCGTGTAAACGCAGATATGAGCGTGTCGCTGTCTGTTACTGATGGCTCATTTACTTGTTGTCACTGGAGTTGTGTGACCATTGGGTCAAGCAAACATCAGGAAGCTGACGAGGAACAAAATGTAGCCGGGAAAAAAAACAAAAGCCCTGCAGTCGTTAATTAGTGTGAAAATGTCCTTTTTCAGTTTTTTCAGGATGTAAATGGTGTAACAGAGAAATATTGTGCTTTTATTTTAATGAATCCCCCTCTCCTACTTTAGCGCCAGCCCTATTATTACCCACAAAAAAGGCACAACTGTGACAAATGTGTCATCCCCATAACATCATTAACAATCAGTTCATCAGCATGTCACTAATATAACGAGCACCAGTTATAGCCAACCACCCTGGTTGTTCCATTATTTCTCCTTCGCCGTTTGCCTTGGTGTGGAAAAATCAGAATGAAAACTGATTATTACAAATTTTGTTTGCCACCTAAAAATCCTGACAGTGCTGCATATCATTGGAAAAACAAAACAAAAGCTTATTATGATTCTACGTGTATTATTTCTGTCCAGCTGCTGGTTAGTTCAAAGCAACCCATTCTCACTGTGTGGAGAAACAGGTTCTACAATTAATGCGTCAGGAATAAATTTCTTCTAGACATATAATGCGTTTCTAGTCATATTTTGGGCTTTGTTGCAATTATTGTGTTCAGTAATGTGATTTAATTCCTGTAAAAAGCTCATGAAAGTTGACTGCTGTGTGGATTTCAGTTCTGTCCAGAGTGAATATCAAACTGTGCAACGTGATGCTCTCACAGAACCAGAGCTGTTGCAGGAAGGAGCCTGCTGAGCTGTGAGGAGTTGTGGGTAATGCGGTTCAATTATTAGTTCATATGGTATCGCTAGCAGAAATGGCTTATTATGCTTAATTATACTTTATCTCTTCAGGAATCTGAAAATACTTTCAAGTTGAACAGTTGTGAAAAATCCATCTCGGTCATGTTTATAGAAATAAAATGTTCATGAATAAGGCTGTGAATACACTCTACCATTTTTTAAATGCCTGGTCATGCTGCTGTGGTTATTTTGGCAAATGCATGCTAAAGTAGTGTAATCAGTGTCTTATTACTCTACACAGACAGAGATGTTTTAAAGTAACGTATTACTTCCAAATGAAAGTAATTAGTAATATTTGATATTGTACACTTTAGTAGAAACCTGTCCAACGCTGCCAGTTTGTGACATCACTTCCTGTCCTGGGCGTGGTGACCTGGGCAGTTGAGGCCTACAGGTGGCCCTGGTGCTCTCACAGCACCTGTTCCACTGTTTGGCTGAGATGACCACTGATGAGCAGACTGGGACCCCACAACACAGCACTCATGGGGCTGTGTGGCGTGTGTCTGCAGGCCCCCCCCCCAACACACACACACAAACACACACACACACACACCCCTCACATAGTTTCTTGCTGTCCGCTGAAATGACATGTCAAAGGGGGGGCAGAGGGAGACAGAGTGTCATGTCTCCTGCTTCTCATCATGCTGTCACAGCCACCAGTCCAGCGCCTCTTCTGTCACATGCACTCTGCTCACACTCCACGCAGGCTCAACCATGTCACAAAGGATAAAGACATTGGATACACACACACACACACACACACACACACACACACACACACACACACACACACACACACACACACACACACACACACACACCTGCCTGTAAAGCCATAATTGTATATATTTAAATAATGGTGGTGGTAAAACTGAGCGTATCTAACTTTACATCATCGTTATCTAGGAATGTGTGCCTTTCACATGCTTAATATACTGATAAAAATGACATATGACAGATATCAAGTGTGTGTATGTGAAAAAGAAAGTCGTGTCAGATGTGTGAGGAGGGATGCAGTTTGGAGTAAAGTTGTACTACTATCTTTATAAGTGGGCAGTTTCAGTGCCCTGAGCTGAGGCGCATGACTTGACTTGAAGCAGACTCCAGTCACGATTCTAGCAGCCTTTGTCTGACTTCTTATCATCCCCTATGAATTACCCCTGACAGCAGCTTCACTCTGAAGTTAGAGTAGGAGGAGCTGGCTGTGTGGGTCATTGCAGCACATTATCACATCTTCACTTAAGCATGAATTTGACTTTGTTTTTATTGATTTTGTTATTTCTACAATTTGAATAAATGGCAAATAGTGATCTACCATATCGTACTCATCGCCATGTTGGTTAAGTACCAGTTTATGGCATGAGCGTTTTTCTACATTATTTTTTTCACTGCCTGTATTACAAAGCATGAGCAACAATAGATTTATGCAAAAACACACCATTTCAAAATGAGGATGCTGCTTGAAAGAGTGCAGTGTAGTTTACTGTAGAAGTATCAGTAAATACTCTCAGAAGAAGTACTTTGGTAGCCCTCAGATTGCAAAGCTCTTGATAACTCTTGATTTCCAATGTAACTTAAAAGCCCAAAGATACATTGCGGCTTCTTTATCATTATGTATATCTTGTTCTTCAGTAATACTAGAACCAGGTGTTAGTCAAGTATTTGTAATGCCATATATAATTACAGTCCTTAATCATTTTCAGTAACTGGAGCAGCAACACGAACATGATCGCATTCGTATTTTTTCATGGCCGATTGCTATTTCTTTTCTTTTAGCCAGATCGCAAAAATCACGTGTTTGCAGCCATTTTTGGTAAATATTGGGGCACAATGAGCATTGATTAGCGGTGTATTCCATCATTACTATGTTGGCTACTTTATTATCATTAGTTACAGTTATTTATACTACTTAAGCCTACTTATTTCATGTCATCAGGCTGCATCAAGTTATGGGGTACTATTTACTCTTAACCTTCAGTCTCTTGAGATATTTTGGTGGTCTTTTACTCAGACCACATTTATCAGACCCCCGATACATAGGAGAACCTTGCGCTGGAGGTCATATGGCCCAAGTTGCACTCCTTCTCCTGCTGGGAAAAGGTGAATTTAGAGAGCTTTGCCTTGAGGACTTCCTGTTGAAGTTGACCCAGTACCACATCCAACTGCTCTAATAGCTGCTGTACTGTCGAGGAGAAAACAACAATGTCATCAAGGTGTTAAGTAGTAGAGACCGACGTCGTTGGTATCCAAAGATTCTCTTTGGAATATGCTGGGGGCTTTACAGGGTCCAAAGGACATTCATTTCCACCCAAACAAATGCAAGAGGGTGTGGAACACCATTTTAGGCTGATAATCCTTGGCCACTGGCCAGTTTCCCAGTGGAGAACCATAAGGTACTAGTCAGTACATCCAGAGATTCCTCAATGCATGGCAGTGAGAACACATCTTTCTGGGTCTTGTTATTGAGCTGCCAGCAACTGATTTACCGCGGACTGGCAGCTTTCATTTCGACTAGCACAACAGGCTCAAACAATTCAGTCGCACCGAAGTACTGCTCTGAGCCGTTGGCTGGTACTATTTTCATTACACCGTGTTGGACGTCCCTGTATTTTTCCTTGCTGATCTGGCAAAGCCTGCATACCAGCATGATGGCAAGATCATGACATCATCGCAGTCCAGGGCAGGGCGTCACTAAGACAAGAAAGCTCAAAGCCAAACCATGCTCACACAGAACTCTTGGTCTTAACTGTGGAACACATCCACGTTCAAGGCATCTCAATTTTAGATGATACATTTTGATCCAGGTGTTGATTACCTTTTTATTTAAAAAAAACAATTTAAACAATTAAGGCATGCAGAGGCTGATGTGACATGAGTTTTGTTTCATTCCACGTATATTTGTTTAGCTTAAATCACATTAGAATAGAGTCTAAACACCCTGTGCTGGTATATTGCATGTATCAGCCTCCTGATGAAGTTCAGCCTGTATTGGTATGTCTTCACCTACTGAGAGATGTGTGAGACCAGGTGAGAGCAGCAAAGATGTGACAAAGATATTTGAAACATTTCACCTTCTCAACTTCCTCCGGCCAGTACGCCGAGGGCCGAGCTCAATACGATGTGACCTCCTGAAGTCTGTCGTGGTCTCCTTTGTTTTTGATGGTCAAGGCCCAGTTTGTTGTTGTAGCGCCTCCCCCCAGATGTTGAATGTCCTCCCTGTAGGCTGCTTCATTGTTGTTTATAATCAGTCCTACCGCAATGGTGTCTTTTATGGTGCTGGAGGAGTGTCAGAGGGTGTAGCCACATGTGAAGAGTGAGTGGAGGAGACGGCTGAGGACACACCCTTGCAGCGTTCCAGTGTTCAGGATGAGAGTTGAGGATAGTTGGCTTCCCTTTCTGATATCTCAGGGTCTGTGGCAAAACATTTTTTCACCGATTGGGCATAGTCCAGCAGGGCAATACTAGTTCAGATAGTTCCCTGCTGTTTTTGGGCACTGGGACAGTTGAAGCTGACTTAAGGTGGGAGGGGACCACAGCTGCTGTATCAAGAGAATGAAGATCTAAGTAAATACCGCAGGAGCTCAGTACTCTTTCGGTGAATCTATGTGGTCCATCTGCTTCGCTGATGTCAACTCTGCACAGGGTGGATCTGACCTGGTGCTGATGTACCTGTAGGGTCTTTTTCTTCTCTGACAGTGCAGGACGGTGCATTATTCTTGTGGTCAACGTGAGCAAAGGTGGCCAAAGGAAATGATGAAGAGCACTTTCTGAAGAAAGAAAATACATTTAACACAGTTTAGTTCCTGTGATGATACGGTTTTTGGTTACTGTGGTGACCTTCACAGATACATGGTGATACAGAGACCAGACATCTAGAAATATTGCTATTTCATTTTGAGTTGTGAAAGGTGACAGCATGATACATAATACTTTGATTTGAGCTGAAAACAAAACTAACTATTACATGACTGGTTTGCCTGCTGTGGAGCAACTCACAATGTAATAACGGCTCACAATGTAATAAAATCATGTGTGAGTGCATGACGTAATAATGCCACCTATGTACAAATCATAGTTAAACACAGGTCTCTGCCTGTCAGTGATTTCTAAGTAGTCAGAGTGCAGGTGTGGTGGTTATGGACCGATGGTAAAGGTAAAAAAATGGTGACAGTGCAACACTTTTCTCACAGGATAAGCCATTGTTACATTATGAGCTGTTATTACATCATGAATTGCTAAATAGTTGGGCTCATAACATAATAAATTGTTACATTATTACATAATGCGCTTATGATTTTATTACATTATGAACTTTTATTACATTTAAGTTATTACATTATGTGCCGTTATTACACTATGAGTTGCAACATGGTGTCATAAAGCAACACCTTACTAGAGGAAATGTAGTTAATTGGTCAGCACTCAGTGCCCTTCAGCTTCAAGCAAAAACATATGGCTGGCTCTTACTAAATCATAGAAACACAAGGAAGAAATGCAGGAGGGAAAAGAATTTCATCAGGACCTCGAGAAATCGAATTGTCAGTACTTGAAAGACAAAATACACTCCTTTGGCAAAGTTTCAGTCCCAAATAGTGATCAGAATCATCAGTATTACATCTGCATTTCTTTATTTCCAGTCACTTGAAGAACAAATCTTCTGTTTTGTTGGTTTTATCCCACTCTGTCACAGGGGAAGCATGGTGCCACTGTAAACGAAATATCATTCTATTCTTCTGTTCCTGCCGGTATGAGCACATGCAATGTCATTTCCCCTGAGCTTGGACAGGATAGATGGACTTTCAGAGTTGTGAAATGGTAAAAAAAAATCTGTCACAGTGAGAGTTTTCTGTGTATCATTGTTTTGTTTTCTTGCTATGATCCGATTCAAAAGTTATCACTCATGACGATGGTATGATATGTGCACACAGGACAGATAATTTTCTCAATTTGAAATGAGCCACAGGCAATCTAGGAATAGTACCAGAGCTTCTTCTTAGATGAAGCATCAGCATGGGCTCGGACAGAGACAGGGAGATGACAAGGCATTGGAATTCAGTGCCATTTACTGCATCTGTAGACATGCTATGATGTAATCATTGTGTTTTTTTTTTTTTAATCAAGAGCTTTTAGGTGTTTTTCCTTTGTTGGTATCAGGTGACCATGGGTCTCTGTGAGTTGAACTGAGCCCTCTCTTGTTCTTCTGTAACACTGGATCCGGTCTTAGTCAAGCAGTTTTAATACCATCCATCCATCGTCATCTTCCGCTTATTCCTTACTAGTAAGGGTCGCGGGGGGGCTGGAGCCTATCCCAGCATCTACGGGCGAGAGGCGGGGTTCACCCTGGACAGGTCACCAGTCCATCGCAGGGCCAACATAGAGAGACGAACAACCATTCACACTCACAGTCACACCTACGGTCAATTTAGAGTATCAATCAGCCTCGTCCCCTCTTGATGTCTTTGGACTGTGGGAGGAAGCCGGAGTACCAGGAGAGAACCCACGCAGGCACGGGGAGAACATGGAGACTCCACACAGAAAGATCCCACGCCCGAGCCGGGACTCAAACCCGGAACCTTCTTGCTGTGAGGCCACAGTGCTAACCACTGCACCACCCTGGAGACCAGTTTTAATACCATATTTCTTAAAAAAAATGAATAAATAAAAAATTCCCAGATGTGGGCTGGTGTGACAGCACAATGATCTAACTGCTAAATACTTACCCACAATGATCATGACAAGATCAAGTCAGGTCTAGGCCCAAACAGGCCAGGACCAAGTTGTGACGCAAGGTCAGGACCGAGTCCATGGGACAGGATACAGTGTTTGGCTTTCTTTGATCGTAGGGTTAGATCAAGCATACTCAGTGGATTGTGTCATTGTGAACATCAAGACATGTGATGTTCCTGATTTTTAATGCTGTTGAGGAAATGACAAAAACGGATGTGTTTTTCTGGCATTGATGCTATAACAAGCAGTAGATCCCCCTTTAGATTCAGTTACCTAATTTGATGAGTGCTGTTCACTTTGAATTATACTTTACTGGGATTTCAATGCATGTAGTTTATCCGCAAGGACACACGAATAAATAGAAACAATAATGTTCACATTTAGTTACGTGTAGGATTCAAGAACACTTCCACTTTCTTTCGCTAAAACACGCCATCTTTACGTCTGTTATCAGTCATGCTCATTATACAGGTGCAAGGAACCACATCTTTGTGCAGAAACCATCCTCACAACGCTTCATATCACATCCTGGCAAGCACCAACACACTCAACTCTCGCTCATCAAGCCCACAGCTGAGCTGGGATACTGTCTATTTGCTGGCAAAAAGTGGCACATATCGGCTAAATGGTGCAATTAAATAACTGGGGAGCACAAAATAATCAAACAAAAGTATGACGAGAAGGAAAAATCTGTCCTCTAATATCAACAAATGTCTGTCAATTCTATGGTGATTACTGGTGTAGCTCTTTAGCCTTTACTTTTTTTGTTTCAGGCCTGATGGTATTGGCACCGTGACTGTGGAGGAGAAGGAACGCTTCGAGGAGATCAAGGAGAGGCTTCGGGTGCTGCTGGAAAACCAGATTACACACTTCAGGTGAGAACCGTGTGGAACAGCCGTGTCTAGAACTCAGGCTTAAGCTAACAGCTGTGTGTTCAAATGGAAATCTACTCCTTTGTTTCCAAAGGTACTGCTTTCCGTTCGGGAGGCCAGAGGGAGCGCTGAAAGCAACTCTTTCCTTGCTTGAGAGGGTGAGACCACGATACCACTGAAAAAAATTCACGCTACTTTCATCATGAAGCACAAACATTCCCAACAGTTGTCTTTTCGTGATAAGCTCAGGGACATTATTTTGTTTTTCTCTCTTTGTTTTCCCCGTAAGGTTCTAATGAAAGATATCGTCACCCCAGTTCCACAAGAGGAGGTCAAGGCTGTGATCCGTAAGTGTCTGGAGCAAGCAGCTCTGGTCAATTACCAGCGCCTGTCAGAGTACGCCAAACTGGAAGGTGAGCTCCTGCTACTGTTCTGACAAGTACTCTGAGGTGGATGCATTTGTTGAAGATTGTAGATGCAGTTTTAAGAACTTTTTTTTTTTTTAAATCTTGGAAATAATGTTATGTGGATATCCTTGGAAAGCTTTTACGCTATTTTAGGATCGTTCCCAAAATTGGCTCAGCGAGTGTATTATGGAACAATGGTGTACTACAGTTGTGCTGTTTTATTAGCCGTGGTACGTATTGTAAATATCAGTTTTAGTGAAGTAACCATACTACGTTGGAACCCTGTTCTCAACCCAGGTCGTCAAATAGCAACACTTTCAATAAACTCAGTTGTGAAGCCTGTTTCCTTAAACAGATTTTCTCATTGACATTGATGTCCAAAGCCAAGTTTGTCATGTACTCCTTTCAACGGGAGAGTATTCGGGCCACCCTTGGGGGAAAAAGATGAGAGGAGGTTGATTTTTTTTTTTCATCATGCACTTCAAGAATAAAGTCAAAATATAATGTTGAGAAAAGAGAAGGAATACAATGTTGAGAAACAGTCAAAAAAATATGATGTCGAGAACAAAGTCAAACATTTCAGACAACAACAGGGGCATGTGACCGCGTCTACAAAATGCTGTGCAGGCAGTGAGATGAACTGGTGAGACGATACTTCGGACTCGGCTTTAGTAACACAGAAATACTTCCTCTTTTAGCTCACAAACACACAGTAGTTATCAGTATTAGGATTTTGAAGAGACTGTCCCAAAAACTGCGACTGTTCCGACACAAGCTCGGAAGGGAATTCAAGACATTCATTCGAGAAATCACATGTTGACTTTTTTCTCGAAGTGCATGATGAAAAAAAAAAAACTACCTCCTCTTAATTATTTTTTTTCGCTCGTGGGTGGCCCTTACTTTTCCAAGGGTGCATGCATTTTCTTTGAACCGGGGTAAATTCACTTAAGAAAAGCCCATTTGACATCACAAACACGGCCATTGCACCAAAAAGACGTGCTGTGTTGCCAAACAATCCTAAAGTGTAGTGTCATGGGCTCTAATACGGTCTTTGTCTGTTGTAGTAAAAGCAGCATGTAGGACAGGGACGATTCTTCTGCAGTTTGGCAGTGTGTTTTTTCAAACTCTGCGCCAAGTGAAAGCTGTAGACCATCACTGCTTGAATGCAGACAGGTTGCATTTGTGGTGTAGATGGCAAAAAGTCATGTCATTGTTGACAGAGTAGCACCAGTGAGGTCATATGTGTGTGCGAGATTGGAAGCGTCAGAATTCAGCTGAAAATGATCATATTCGCATTTTGTGTTCCCATCAATGCTGATTGGAGCCGAGCCAATAAACACTTGAGTCTACTGTAGGGCCGTTTGACCTGGAACTGAATGCCAGTTAAACCTTGGTGGGGAGAAAGTGTAGTTATTTGACGAGCTGGTAAGTAAAACAAATACGTACACAACTGTGACTACGTATTCTTAGAGTTACACAGGAGCGAGTTCTAAAACCCCAAAATAATGCAGCATCGTTAATTGTGGGGTTCCCTCGTCACAAAGTCAAGAGGATTTTCCGTAAAATGCCTGAAATAAGGTCTGTGATTTAACACAAGCTTAAAATATTTTTTTGAAAAATTGTTTTACTGTTTAAAATACATCAGTAAGTTTCCACATATGTGAGTATGAAATCTTTTTATGTCTTTATTTTTTTTTTTTTTTCCTAATTTGTGAAGATTATCTTGCCGAACAAAATATGAACGTCTCATTTTTGTTTGCGAGAGAGTTGAGAGTTTATTTCCGGCAGTGAACCCATGGTGAGGCTAACCTCCCAGTTGGCCTGCCAAATACTGCATCCCTGCAGCACTAAGCGCGAAGTCTAAAGCAGCTAGAATTTAGAATATGTTTTTGGACTGTAAGTAGGAATTTTATGACTTGCTGAAGCAAAAACTAACAAGCTGAATTTTTCTTCACAGCTGTAGAAAGAGCTCCTCCAATCTTCTTTCATTACAAGCCTAATGGCGCAGTAGTTGTGTATGTGACATATGCTATGTTTGTTTGCCCTATCCTCAGCTTTTATTAGTAGCAAATGTACAGTAAGTAAAAATGCATTCAACTCTCCACAAATCTTTATCTTGATTTCTGCCATTACTCAACTTCTCTTTCAGCTCAGTCTCTCTCTCTCTCTCTCTCTCTCACTCACTTTGGCCTGCCTGATAGCTGAAGTGATGCTCCTCCCCCTCTCTCTACGCTCCTCTGTCCCCCTGTTTCCCGATGACTTCCATGTTCACTCCTCTCTCTTCTCCTTGTCTATTGGCGTTTGCTGCTTCTCATTAGCTGACATTTTAAAACAGGAAGGCCAATAAACAAGGTGGGATGAGACTGCCTGACTCGCAGTTTCAGCGTATTTTTCTGTCACATGATCCAGGTTTTCTTTAGTAGGCATCATAGCACTGGAACTTTTGCCTGAATCCAAGTTGAATTTTCAATCAGAGAAGGAAAAATTGAAGTGTTCTAAAACAGCTAACAGACACATTTTCCCAAAAATGTAATGAAGGAAGCGATGTCAAGTTACTGTCTGTTGATGATGTCTGTAAAGAAACCAACACCTCCCTGAAGAAACTAAGGAAGCTGAACCTTAGTGTCTCAGTCGTGATTGTTGATTACCCCTAAATGCCCTTTCCCTCATACTGGTGTGCTTCCTGACCTGGGGGGGGGGGTAGATCTGGCCCTAGCTTGGTGGAACGAATGGTTAATCCAGAGCAGACTGCCCAACTGCAGCACCTGCATGGATCCTGAAAACACAGTCAAAGTTTAGCCTGGTGTGCTGTTTTATACTTTAAAATGTAACTTTTGGTTTATCCTTTTATTAAAACAACTATAGTCAACAGAAATGTATTTTTTCAACCGTAAATTCTTCTATTAGATTTTGCACAAGAGTGATTTAGTTTTATATTAATGGATATAAATACTGTGCTATTTACAGTTTAAAGCGATACCGTTTGCTTTTAAAATACTCACTCTCAGATGTCTTGAATTCATGAACTTTTGGGTTGGTGAGCGGTAAAATGTGACTGAATTTCCATCCGCCTTTTTAAATGAAAAGACTTTTTTTTTTTAGAAAAACCGACTCTGGCAGCACAATAAATCCAAAATGTGGGATGCACTCATGTTGTACAAGTAAAACTTATTTGTCCCCTGTGAGGACAGAAAGAGACCTTTATTGAGAGCTGGCTCAGATTTATAAGCATCTTGATCTTGGTATCTTTGGTGGCTGTGGCAAAAGCAGCAATAACGCCTTTCTCCCGTCTTTCTTTGCCCCTCAACGTTGATGAAGCAAACATTAGAACATGTCACTGTCTGTACACACGCAGGTTTGTATCGGAGATGACAAAACATTGCAGATATCGGCAGTGGAAGGTGTTTTCTAACCTGAGCAGTGTTGGCTGCCGTCCGAGTGCTGCAGCGCCGTCTTCTAGCCCTTCTCTGCTGCGAGTTTAACACACTCACCGTATCTGCACAGCTTGTGTAGTTTACATTTGGTGGCATGTCATGCGCTGCCCTGTGAACAAGGCGAAGGCAGGACGACACAACACAACACGCAGTCCCTGTCTCACTTGCGGAAACCGAAATATAAACCGCAGGAGACCAGGGCCTGATGACGTGAGGCGTTAATGCTGATCTACTCACATAGTTTTTATGAATACTTGCAACCAATCAATAAGGGCATCCCTAAAATAAACCCTAGCAAAAAGAACATTTTAGGGAAAAATATTGATAACTTCATATGCCATTAAGTTTATTTGGCTTGAAAGTGTTGAAATTGGCCTTGAAAACCTGGGTCGCACCCGAGTGAACTCCATCCTCTCTGACCCCGGCCTCTCGCATGCCTCGGTATCCTCCCTCTTTCTCTGTAGGGAAAAAGAGAGAGATGTATGAGCACCCTGTCTTCTGCTTGGCGTCTCAAGTGATGGATTTAACCATTCGTGAGTACTCTCCTCATCCCCCAGCCTCACCCTCTCCACCATTTCAGTTTTCTCCTACATCTAGCATGCACGCTAACCACGAAAAGCGGCTTCACATGGGTTTAGTCCCTGATGTCTGCCATGTTGTGTTAATCTGTTTCAGTCTTTATCGTCTACTTGTTAGTTTCTAACCACCTTCTGAAATGAGAATCTGTGTGTGTGCTTGTTTTCTGTCCTGCCCTGAGTACAATTTCTGTCTGCGACTTGAATGCATTTTTACTTTGCTTGTGTGTAAATCCTCTTCAGTGTGTCCGACCATATTACATTAAAGAAGGACAATGGCATCATAGAAGGGTATCTAGGTCAGGTCAGGCCACCTGCCAAAATAAAGGTCCCACATTGAGAGTGTTTATTCTCTGGATGAAAGCACCTATTACTGCTGGTAGTGATGGCAAATACAGCACAATAATTTAATGGGTTTTAATGCTTTTTAACCTCTTTCCTGGTTGGGTTAGACCAAAGTGGAGATTCGTGTGTTTTATGTCCTGTTGTCTTTTTTCCTATTTTTTGATTTCTGTTTCTGTCTCCCATTAACATCTAAACTGAATATCCGGCCTTTGTCTCACCTCTTCTCCTGGCACATCCCTTTCTTTCTCTACCTCCTCTCCATCCTTGCAACCTATTTGTCTTTATCTTTTAACTTTCACTTAGCGGAGAAATGTCAGAAAAAAATGGAGGAGTCAGGTGATACTGTATTGTCTAAATACTTTTAGCTTATTTGTAACCAGAGAACCCACCTGAAACCATCCCACCAAACACCTTCCTTCCTGAGCAACATTTGAGGAACATCACAGGAATGTTCCAAGAATGTTGTGACGGCATTATAATATTTTTTTTCCACACTGTGGTGTTTTTCACTGCTCTGAATTCTCAGAATGGAGATACAGCTCCTGCAGGAATGAGACAAAGAGGTAGGAGACAGTAACATTTAACCTAAATGATGTGAAAACAGCAGTTCCATAATAAGGTAAAATGAAAGGCATATTTTGGTTAAAGCACCAAGTGTCGAAAAGTATGCAGTCAGTATGCTAATTTGCAATCAGTGGTGGATAGAGTAGCAACAATTTATACACCAGCAACCTAAATTGCTCCCATAGAAAATGTAGAAGTAAAAATGATCACTTTAGAAACCTATTCAAGTAATAGTGGATTTACCTTTAAAGGTTTGTAACAGGTAGATTGCTCACGTTGAAATAAAAAGTGAATGGCCGGCAAAAAAATGACGAGTGGAATGAAGGGCAAACAGTACAGGATAACAGGACAAACGTGGGGTCAGATTTGGCCCTTTATTTAAAGTGGGTGCTTCCCCATCTCAAACCTGTTTGAAATCATCTGACTGATGATGATGATGATCTGGTAGTGTGAGCTGGTCACAGATCCAACCTGTTGATCTGGCCACGGACCCACCAGGGCCACTCAAATTATTTCAAACATGTTTGATATTTAGGAATTATAGTCATGATATCAATACTTTCCAATTTTTACCACAACAGCCAATCAGAACATAATCCTGGAGCAGCTGACAGTGTGGTCAAGCCCAAACACTGTTTCAAATGCCTGAAATACACCCGAGTCCGGAAAGACAGCAGTACGTAGCAGGGTTTTAAGAGGCCACACCGGCTTTGAGCAAACTGAGCTGTTTCTACGTTGATTCTGGACTGCAGCGTTCTGCAATGAATGAGAAGCTGCCACAAAATAATAGAGTTGCATCACGAGGTCAGTATAGCTACGCCAAAATGATTTCCTATTATTATTGACTGCAGTTGCAAGCACTGTGCTCACAAGTTGCTGCGAATACTGTTGACATATTCAAATCAACCCCATGTTCTGTCTGAAGAACCCCCCCCCCATGTTGACCACGTCTCCTTGAACATTATTACATCCTGAAACTGGTCAGGATTTCAAGCCCCCTGCTGTCTGACCCTGGCATGAGGAGTAGAAAAACAGAAAGAAAAACAGAAAAACAGCTCAAAAATGTAAAATGTACAGTACCAGTATTTTTTAAACTGCATTAGTTATAATTGTTTCTACCCACCACTGCAGATGCAACACTGAAAAACCACATCAGGAGAAAAGTTGATGACTGACAAATCAAGAAAATGTTTCTTGATGATTCAGTAATAAGTCATGAAAAGTGGTGTCATCGTGAATGCAGACATCCAAGCATGGAGGAGAAATGTGTTTGCATGAATACAGCATCCAGGACATTAACACATTCCACATGGAAAATTCTTTGCATCACATTCATCTCAGCGTTCATAGTTTGAATCCGGCTGTAACAATATTTGGTTTTTTTCTAGCTTTCCTTTGTTTTTTTATTGTACATTTATTTACTGACTAAGACTCATTCGTTTGACATTTTCACATCAAAAATATTCCTTTGAGCTTAAGGTGGCTTAAAATCAAGAGGAATCAAACACAATAATTTGTCATGGAAGGATCTAGAATTGGAAGACAGGTTTACTTGATCCAGACTCATCTTTGTGGGGAAGTTTCAGACTGAAACCCCTCATCTCAATTCTCATTTCCACGCACTGAAAGCCGGGTGCAGGCTGCAATTTTGGGCTGATGACTTAACGTTGCATTGTCTCTGGTTGTGGCTTCCAAACAGTGGTCCTACATTGCACTGTGTGAGATATTCAAATACAACCATCATTCCGATATTCTGACTAAAGGTAAAATCTAACAGTGTTAGAAATCGAGAATAACCGTCCGAATTTGTGACAGCTGATACGACCTACGTCTACCAACAAGTCATTAACAATGTGACAGGAATTGACATAAATATCACTGCATCAATGGCAACAAAGATGCCCTGTGCTAGCGCTTAAACAGACAGACATGGATCTAACTGACCTGCGTGACTGCCTGCGAATCAGGAGGTGGAGTCATCGCACAGTCTGCATCGGTGTCTTACCTGAGTCTTTAGAGCCATGTCATGCAGTGTGGATGGCATTTAACTTATAAGAAACTTACAAAATCTCACACTCTGCAGGAGGAATAAGAAAAAGCTATGGTGCCCTGCAGGCTAATTCATTCACATTCGTCAAAATTTGTCAACTCCAGCAACCAGCAACAGAAACCCCACATTCTAGGAAATCTTTCGCTATTGAGAATTTACTTTGAACACATGAAGAAAGCTCTAGGGTGCAGAGTCTGTCACAGTAACTGAGTAATCACACAGTTACCGGTTTAGTGGGCCGGGGTTGTTAACAAGGCAACTGGTATGGATGGATGGATGGATGGATGGATATACTGTAACTCTAGCACCACAGCTAATGGGGCAATGGGCTGCAGAAACCTTGCCTCATGATATTAGTCACCATTTGTCATGATGAACAGCTTCTGCATGATCAGTTTTAAAAAGTAGGAATAGGCAGTTGCAGTGAAAAGCCATTATTCAGCCACAAATCTATTGGATGTAAGAGTAATGAGATTATAGTGAAGTAAGGAATCCAGCATTAGTGAGCAAACCACATAACTTTGACGATCCAACAGATGTCCATCAGCTGCTTATACAAGCTGTATGTTGGCCAACCATGACAAAGCACTGCAACTGGATTTCCACATGTCAACCACAAAATGAACAGAACCACAAACCAGACCGCTGTTACACCTCTGGAGACTTGTTTACACACACCATAATGTATGATTCTAATTGAAAAGCTAATGAAAGACTCAATATTTCATCTCAAAATCAGAAATAGAATAGAAAAAAATATTTAAACGCAGATGTTATGAATGAAATGCATTTCTTTATTTAAAAGGCACATGAATGTGTTTTATCTCCCCTTATAGGACAACAACTAAACACTAATACTCTCTTAATTGTACAATTAATCATGATTAATCACAAAATATATAGAAACAGAACTGTAAACATGCAACTTTAAAGAAATCAATTGCTCTTTTCTTTCTGAAACTACACTTCCAGACTGCGACATGATACGGTTGGCTTGATCGTCGTTACCAGGTGCTAACAATCCCTCATTATAGCGGTACAGATGTCCCATTCAGTGTGAGCTTTCAACCATGTTAACATGCCTTCAGTTCCAGCAGGCAACCACCCATCAGCCACTTGTGCTGTCCCCAGCCTTAGTGAGCCACCAGAGGTGTGCCAGTAGGAAGACTGAGCAGTCAGGACTGGGACTTGGCCTGTTCAGCTCCTACAAAGCTCTGGTTGTATGTGCTCACGAGAGAGCCCGGCAGCATCAACCGGACCATTACACTCACTGTAGGGCCGCTAAGCTTTGTTCTCCCACTCTAAACCTGAACTGTTAAGATTCTCCCCCCTTCAGTTTCATGCTGACCATGACTGAAGAGTAATGCATGAGAAAGTGGGTTCCAGAAGTATTTTCCCAACTTTAACTTTGTTTGAGCAAAACCGCAGCTACAGATATGGCAAAATTACTCAACATGGTTATGAAAACCAAGATATTTACATCACAAGGTATTGCTTCTATGAATAAAAATAATGTAATACCAGAGAGTGTGGACCTCCTATGGAGTTTTTGTAGGACAATCATTGCTCTGCTAA
The DNA here is from genome assembly GCF_037954235.1 of Aulostomus chinensis. NCBI lineage: Eukaryota > Metazoa > Chordata > Actinopteri > Syngnathiformes > Aulostomidae > Aulostomus > Aulostomus chinensis. The sequence goes on along the minus strand of NC_141322.1, from coordinate 5,417,596 downwards.
ATATGACTTTGACATTAAAGATTATTCTTTTCTTACTTTTATACTTGTGTCATAATAACCTTGACTCGGCCACGGAGGATCTTGTTAAGCAAACGCTACAGAAAGTTGCTTAAATGACTTGAAGTGAGAGAAGAGTGGTTTGAACTGGAATAACATGTGACTGTTGTAGGTTGTTTTGCGTTTCATAATGTTAGCAAATCGAAAAATAGTTTGAGTCCACCCTGTGACTTGAATATAGATAAAAACCAATTCAGAAATAGGTGCTTCCTTGGCTGACAATCCACCGCTTGCATGACTATTGTCCTTGTAGTTTGATATATATATATATATATATAATGTAATAATGTAATAATGTAGTAATGGATTAGAATGGATTACTGTCATTGCAGTGTTTTTTTACTCTCAACACAAGAGGGTTAACTTGCGCTCACGTCTAGTCTCTTCGGCCTGCTCCAGCTGGAGCCCACTCTCCTGACTCCTGGGAGTAATTGAAACGTTATTGTTCAGCTAAACCCGAAACAATAATTATTGGCTTCTGTTAGATTGTGTGCTGTTTGTGCATGGATACAGAAACTTCTACATCTGCATTGTGATGTGTCTTGAAGTAGAAATGAGAACTCTCTGCATTATTTTTCGTTATTACTCTATTATTACATAAATAGGTAGTACTTTTGGGTACTTTTAGTACTTTAGGTCACACCCATATTCACACGCAGAGGTTAGATTTATCTCAACTACACATCTGTAGAGCTCCCTGACTACACCTTGCACAGTTATGATGACAATATAGGTAAATGGTTAATGGAGTGATTTTCCCAAGTACTTTCATACCTTCATGACCATCAAAATGCTTTCTGATGTTGCCTTATTCACACACTCACACACATATTCACACACTGATGGTGGATGCTGCCTGCAATGTGCTCCACAACTACAGTTTGCCATGACGACAGATATACAAACAGATAAGGAGTCACAGTTTGTAAGTAAACAACCCAACTGTGAGCATGATACACAATATAATCATGACGTTACTGCATGGTAGGTGTTCAATGTTCATGTTTGTATGCATCCTTCCTCGCCATGTTTTCACTGGATGATGTCATAATCACACTGACAGAGACATGACTCATTTGTTACATACAGCAGGCCATCACTACTTCCAGCTGCCCAGCAGTACTGTCAGCATCGGGCCAGTGTCATCATTAATGCTTTCTCGCGATGTAGTTGACCTGCAACTATGCTATAACTAGGGCTGGGTAAACACGTCCGTGTGTCTCATGCTGCACGTGATCCTAAACTGAACTGTCAATCAGGTGAAATTTTGATCTTCATGTTTTTTCTGTGGTTACTTGAAGGTCTGATACCCAGCCCTACTTATAATACACTAATATGCCGTGTTTGTATTTGGCTATGACTATGAGATTGTCCCAGTGATTTAGCTGAGGCTGTAGACTGGACTAAGGATCACTTTTGAGGCAACAGCTTTATCCAATATTTGTGAGAGACCTAATCCTTTAGCTTCAGTGTTTGGCAGTAAGCAAGATAACATGCATGCTAAATATTTGTGTACAATCTAATGTCAAACAATATCTCAGACCAGGGATCATCTCCTGCACCTTGTGTATAGGCTGCATGCATAAACTTGCAATAGGACTCTTTATTTAAGGGGGTATAGGTTCTGGCCAGACTAAGAGGCCGTCCACGCTTACTTCTAACTGTTGTGCTCCAGAGAATGTAGGGAGGCTTGTCACCCCTGCAAAAAAACTGGAGGACACCATTCGCCTGGCCGAGCTGGTGATTGAGGTGCTGCAGCAGAACGAGGAGCACCATGCTGAGGTCAGTGTGCTGGCACGCACATACACACACACACACACACACACACACACACACACACACACACACACACACACACACACACACACACACACACAGATTTGGGGGAGATCATGGATAGGGTGCGAGTAGAAATAAGTTACTGCATAATAATAAAAGCCTTTAATGGGAGCCCTGAGATGTGCTGATCTTTATTTCCCCTCTATGTCTCCACACAAGGCTCTAAAATTGTGAAGACATTCAACAGGGACCTCCTATTTCTTATCACACTGTGCCTAACCTTATGCACAGTGCACACGCAGACACAAACACCGGTTCATTGGGTAGTCAACAAAAATAATCCTTTTATAGTAAAAGGATAAACACTAGAAGATGTACTTTCCTTCCACAGTTAAAGAACTACTTGTATAAACAATGTGATTAGAGCAGCATCTCCAGTTCCATCTTTTTTTTTTTTGCTATTATGCATTTTGTGTTTCTGTATCACATATTTTATTACTCCAACATTTAACCGTAAAAATTGATGTATTCCCTCTCTGCTTTTTATTTCAATGATTTATTTGGTTTGCTGGGAAATGTTTGAACAGGGAAAAGAGGTATGTGATTGTCTAACTGACCCTAATACCATTTTACACGTCTCCTACACTACCCTTAGTCTAAGTCCTATGCATGCACCTACTGATACAGCTGCTGTTGCAGAGGATTCATTAATATTCCCCTCCTCAACAATCACCCAGAACCCCTTTCAGCTTGTGGTCACAGCTAATCAAGTGCTTGTTGCAGTGCTTGTTAGCTTCTGAGCTAGCAACAGTATTTTCCTTGATGAGGAAGAGAGACAAGCACTAAGGCTATGTGTTCAATATGTTCAACTCATTCGGCTAGAAAACAAAGTGCATGGTTTGACATTTTATGCTGAATTTGTACTTCTTTATCTGAAACATAACCGTGTACTTTGTTTTCTTAGCATCTCCCTCAGATCATCCCTGGATATGCTAACCTCTTCCCTGTCTTTAGCCTTGTGTCATTCCTTCTACCGGTCCAGAAACTGAGCTCAGGGAAGGTGATGGGTCACCTTTCATTTCCTGGGAGAAACCCGTTCCTCTCCATTCTACCCTTTATCTCACACAATAGATGAAATTTGAAGCATGCTTTGTATAATCAGGGATAACCTGATTATTCCTTTGCATTTCAAGAAAATGCATTCTACCGCTCAAATCACTAATTTCAAATCTCACAGTGTGAAGACATTGATGCCTGAAGATGATATTATTATCCATTTTCCTTCCTATCTGGCTCCGATGCTATCTAGTCCCAGTCAATGCCTCTCATATAAACATCAAGTCTGTATTTGAATCTCCTAAATATTCAAGAAATTTCATTAGGTTCTTTCATATGTTTGGGATCAAAGAACTGCCTTGGAAATCAAGCTCATAATTCTCAAAGACTCTTCTGTACTAACTGCCACTGGAAGTGTTTCCGCGCTTTATTTTGATTTTGATTTTCTCCCTCTGCTTGAGGTGGTTTTTGTTGTTGTTTTTTTTGCCCTGTCTGATAAAGATCAAAGATCCAAACTGGGAAACGTCTTCCCTTTTAGCAATAAGCTGATATACAGCCAGTGTGTCCCCAGTGGCCACTTCCCCATGCAAAAAATCACTAGAAACAATACATCCAAAGTGTACTTGAAGACATTTCCTCTAGGCGTATCCAGAAATATGGTGTATTTGAGAGGTGACAGTGACCTTTGACCACCAAAATCTTTTCAGGTAATCCTTGAGTCCCAGGGAATATTCAGGCAAATATGACGTGGGAATGAGCTATTTGAAAGCTTAGGGCTTTCACAGTCACAGAGGCATAAATACTAGCCCAGTGGCGTGGTTTCCAAAGATAAAATGTTATGTTGTTGTTTTTTCAGCAATGGTTTTCCAAGTGTCAGAAATCAGGCTTGGAACCCATCACCTAACAGCATTCATATTTCGACATCTGTTTTATAGAAATTAATTAGAGACCGGATTTCTTGGCATGTTGCATGTAGTTGAAGATGCCGCTTGTGACACCCTAATAAAACTTTAATTACTTCTCAGGTCTCTTGCCATTGTAGTACACATGTATGTTTGCTACATGATTGGAAACATGAATGCGGTTAGGTCTCTCTCTGCTAGCGATGGGAGCACTCAGGGTGTGTACTAGTGCCAGGTCTGAACAGCGCCTGAGCAACTAAGTGCTCGTACACAAACAACTTCAGACACGTAGCACGTTGGTACTGAACAAGTTTGCCAGCAGTTTCTGGCACAACCACACTCGAGCTAGTGGATGGTGATAGAAATACGCATGTGGGTCTGATGAACCACTGCGTTCTAAGTCACAACACACTGCGTTCTAGGTGCTAAGATGTGATGGAGCTGATTATGAAATCTTGTGTACAAGTGGTGACAGAAACACTAGCTTGAGTCTTACCAGAGTTTAGTCATGGCACTGAGACATTGTCAAACTTCATTTTTGTGATATACAGTCTAAAGCTTTTGTAAAGGCTGATCATTTCTTCTTCTTTTGTTTTTGCCTGAATTTAGAACCCCTCGAAAGTTCTGCAGTTGGTATCTTTTATTCTGAAGAGTTCTGAAGAGTCTTTCAGGATTGAAGCTATGTCCAATGGCATGTTTTATAGAAAATTACAGCTTCTTCATGTGATTGGAACTTTAAAGTTACTTTCAAAATCTTAATGTTAGGAAACGGAACTATATGAGTGACAAAGATTGGGCCTACTTTCTTGGCAAACCGTCCCACACCAAACCAATGCCAAGAGCTCCCATGGCAAGTGCATGAGCCCTCCCCTCCACCTCCACCAACACCACCACCCTGTAAGCCCATGGGTACATTCACATTACAGTGTTGACAGCGTGATGTGAATGAGCAAACACTATGACTCCTCAGGGGTCCCTATTAAGAGGCCACGACAAGAGCGGGGGTGCATGGAGGAAAGCCAGTGTTTTTGATGTGCATGAGAGTAGCCCGGTCCTTAACAGTCACTCCACTGCATCTATTCGACGGGGATATATGAGAGTGGTACAGCTCGCTGGCTTCTTTCTTCTGATTCACTTGCTGAAGGAGCTGCGGGTGAGTGTTTAAGTAGCTCCCTGCCATGCCTGTCAAGGAGCCGCCGCTGTTTACTTCTGTGGGCCAAACCAGAAGAGTGTGATTTTTTCCGTGTCCAAGCACTGTTTTTCTGCCTCGAGTTTTGAAGAATCCTTCCCCCAGAGATCACGCAGTGAAGTTGTTGAGGCATCAATTTGATTTTATATGGTGAAAAGTGAGGGGGAAGGCAATAGATCGGTGGAGTTAGATTACATCTAGTTTTGTATGTGTGTGTGTTTGTATATGTATGTATGTATGTATGTGTACATATATGTATATGTATATATTTATATATATACATTTATATATGTATGTATCTATCTATCTATCTATCTATCTATCTATCTATCTATCTATCTATATCTATATATCTATATATATATATATATATATATATAAAACGATGTATATATACACTTTTTATAGACATGCACAGTTTGACAACGAGGAATAATGTAACAGTACCGAGGTGGTTGTCGTGGCAGATTTATTAATGGAGTCAGTTGGTAGCGCTGCCAGCGTTAGCTCCAGAGCTAACCGAGCTAAAAGTCTTACAACAATTAACTAAAACAAGCAAAGCTATTTGATCAGGAAGCTCCGCAAACCGCTCTGATATTGATGACTTCCTGTCATCAACCTGGCCTCTGTCGGCCTCAGAGTCTGTGTTCTGTCCCGGTCCAACTGTGTTCACCGGGAGGCTGCTTAGCCGCTACACTTGGCTCTCACTTAAGCTCCCTGGAAGATAAGGGCTCACAGAAAACTCCCTTAGAGTTGAGGCAAAGTAACCAGGAACCACTGTAGGGCAATGTTTTTTTTCGTAAAATATATATGGATGACAGGGCTGCACGGTGGTGCAGTGGTTAGCACTGTTGACTCACACCAAGAAGGTCCCGGGTTCGAGTCCCGGCTCTTTCTGTGTGAGTCTGCATGGTCTGCCTGGGTTCTCTCTGGTACTCCAGCTTCTTCCCACCATCCAAAGACATCAAGAGGGGACGAGGCTGATTGATACTCTAAATTGACCGTAGGTGTGGCTGTGAGTGTGAATGGTTGTCTGTCTCTATGTGTTGGCCCTGCGATGGACAGGTGACCTGTCCAGGGTGAACCCCATCTCTCGCACGTAGCCGCTGGGAGAGGCTCCAGTCCCCCCCACCTCCCGCGACCCTTAATAGGAATAAACGGAAGACAATGGATGACATAAATAAACAAGGAGTTATGTCATAGCCGTTGATTATGTCCCAGCTTTCAACTCATTAGATTGTGAGATTTTATAATTGACTCATATTTTCAACTTCATCGCTAATGAACAATGAAAGGATTCTGAGTTCAAAAGAAAGAAGAAAGAATTTGAAATAAAAGAATATATTTGACCTCTAAAGTTTTTCCATTTGTTCATTCAGTCATTTACCAAAATCTGTTCAAATTGAAATATCGGAACTGCTTGTCTCAGCTAAATAGTTGTTTTTTTTTTTTTTCATGGCTTGACAGCCATAAAATTCTAATTCTTGAAGACGTTGCCATTGGGGAGCATGTGTTTCCTTTTTGTCTCAGTTTTCTCTCTCTCTCTCTCTCTCTCTCTGTCACTCTCATTCTCTCTCACCTCTTAACTTCTCTCCACTATGTCTTCCTCCCTCCGTCTCTGTGTAAAGGCCTTCGCCTGGTGGTCAGACCTGATGGTGGAACACGCTGAGACCTTCCTGTGTCTCTACTCAGCTGACATGGACACAGCTCTTGAAGTTCAGATGCCCGACAGCTGGGACAGTTTCCCCCTCTTCCAGCTGCTCAACGACTTCCTGCGGATGGACTGTGAGTGTGTGCATGCGTGTGTGTGTGTGTGTGTGTGTGTGTGTGTGTGTGTGTGTGTGTGTGTGTGTGTGTGTGTGTGTGTGTGTGTGTGTGTGTGTGTGAGTGTTTAGAGGGGGCTATTAAAAGGAAACTTCAACAGTGGGTAGTGAAGTAGCTGTGCATGTCTGGCACCTGGTTAAGCGAGCTCTCTAGTTGCTTGGCAGCAATCAGAGTGTGTGTAAGATGTTTTACCTTGCGTCTTGTCACTTCAAAACATAAACACATTAGCAAGGGAAATAACCCCTGAAATTCTTTTACACCATACATCAAACGTGCTGCTTTTCTCTGGCATCCCTAACATCCCAACACTGGTTATCATTTCTGAAATGTTCTTACAAACATCGTTGTTGTTGTTGTTTTTTTGGGGGGGGGTTTTTTGTGAAAGACCTTTTTCAGCCCTCAGTGCAGTCTTACAGACAGGAAGGAAAAGCTGGTGGCTATTTGCAACTCATTGCTCAATTAAAATAGCCAAAGAGTTTTACTTCTCATCTGGAAGACAAAATTGAGGACTAAAAAAATCCTACTATGTTTAAGAACACGTTTGTGCCTGAGAGCATTGATGAATGAGGCCCGTGTTTGTCAGGTTTGCTACCGACTCAAGACAAAGATCCATTATTTTCATTATCAGCAACAATACCATGTCAGTTTACTGCATTTGTCTTAGGCAGGCCATATGTGTGTGTGTGTGTGTGTGTGTGTGTGTGTGTGTCTTTGTCTTTGCTTCAGGCTACAATTTAAGTGATGTTTCCCATCTTGGCATTCATTTTCTGCACAGCACACAGAGTGAACACCAATCTTACCCTGGGCCTTTAGTCATCCCACCGCTGATTATTTTGTTTATCTCTGTTCACAAAACTGCTGCCTGTTCAACATTTGACACCAAACAATCATCAAGTAACCTCTTCCATCGCTGTTGCTTTGGCCATTTTGGGAGATGGTTGCTGTCTAAAGGATTGTCATATGAGTGGTTCTCAAGTGATGTATTAATATACAATAAGAAGGATATCTAATTATGTATGTAGGGAGTTTTCTGAGTGTGAACAATGGTTCTGGTGTTTTTATAGACCACCTCTGACCACCTTTTGACAAATGTACTCTCAAGTCTCACTGAAACATCCCTCAAACGTCTCTGAAATCATTCCTGCCAATGTGAGATGTCTGCTTCTGGCCCAGAGCAGTTTACATACTGCACTGTGTGTGTGTGTGTGTGTGTGTGTGTGTGTGTGTGTGTGTGTGTGTGTGTGTGTGTGTGTGTGTGTGTGTGTGTGAGACTTAAGATAATGGTCATGTCTTGATGCTGGTTGCTGCAGGCCAGCCATCTCTCTAATGAACTGCATGCAGCTGCCTGCAGGAGCACCGTGGAGCTCTCCGTGGTCCTGTAAAGTATCCACTTCACTCTTCACAACCAGATTCAATCTGCACACTGCTAATTGTGCCTGAGGAATGTTTCTCCTCTTCAGTGTGTTAGTCAGGAGTCAAGGAGAAGGCACAGCGTCGTCCATTCATTCACTCGTTGCTAATATGCTCACTTTTTATAGCGTCACCGAATCAATTTTATTTGATACACAGTGTCTGATTGCGTGTAAGTGGTGGGTGAAGTATACAGCAATGGATGTAGCCACACTAGACGACAGCTAACTGATGAAAGGAATAGTATGGTATGATGGAAAAAAAACAGACACTGCTGACATAGTAAATGTACTTGTGTGTTACTTTGTGAGTTCAGTCAGAATGAATCTTCGAGTGTAGCTGTATAAAGATTCCCTCAGACATATTTGATAAGTTTACAGGAACAGTAGTGATCTGTCTTTGTAACAAATCTGTTACAGATGATACGTCATACATGTCCTGTCCAGGACATCTTATCCCCTTGGTAACTGCCTACATTGACTACAGAGCTGAAGAGTGTGGTTCCAGAGGTGAAAATCCCAGTCATTCTCTTCATAGAGGAGATGATTGGATAAGATATTCCTTTGTTAGTCGCACAACAGGGAAATTCATGCTAATAACGTCCTAACCACCCGAGACAGACGCACCATGAGTACGCAGGTTGTTAAAAAAAAAACAACAACCTCACAAACGTGGGATCGCTAGACAGAGCCATGTTTTAACAAAAACTGTTTTTATCCAGCACACATAGGAATACTACGCTACCCACAATCCTACAGTGTATCAATGATGTCTGTGATTGTTGAAACTTGCTGTGACCATGGAAATGTTTACAGAACCCCTCCCTGTTGACTATTTTCCACCCAGAACCTGGCTACAGAAACATGGTTGAAGTTTCTGCTGAGAAACAGGAATATTGTAGTGACAAGTTAGCCAATGAAAAGAGAAATAATCCATCTGTCACAAAATGTATTTTAAACAAAGTTGGGTGAGAAATATCTTTTTAAATGCCTTGTTGGTGAGTGGTTCCATATCTCTCAAGATAGTTATGCACCCAGTCTTGTACCTGACATCTTGATACCAAGTAAATATGTTACATGTAACTATATATAGTTGATATTTTATAATCGCCACTCATTGGCTTGATGGTAAACTTTGCTCCAGGCTCAAAATTCTCTGTATAAGAATTATTAAAAATGTCAGTGGGGGAAATAAATGGGAAATTAACTGCTGGAACTGGAGCCGTTCCAAAAGTTGGCATCACTGTTGAGCTCTGTGCCTCAAGCTGACCACGAGTGGACAATTGGATTGTCCAATCTGACAAGACCTCAGTAGTCCAAACTTGTCGACGATTGGCTAATTGTGCCCCACCCCCCCTTGCAGCAAGCAATGGATGAATAATTTTTAAGCTAAAATATTGCTGTTTCACGTTATGGTACTGGTCACATCAGTCAGCAGATTAAAAGGTCAGATATACCCCCAGGTCCACAGACCCCCCCATGACTAGTAATATTTATGTAGTATATCTTTCCCTCCTGTGCAGTAAATGCATGTATAAAATTTAGAATCCATCATACCAGTGTACCATCCTTTCTTTTCACCTCCTTCCTTGGGTTATAAAGCAGCCAGCCTGTGTTTTTCAGCAGCAGAGGAACATCCGACACAACAAACCATCTTCAGTACAATCTAAAGACCCCCCCCATCACCCACACAGCACACAAACTGCATCATCACTGGGACATCTTTTCCACAGAAGGTCATCTGCTCCGTTGCCCTACAGCTGTGCACTTATGTAGCAGTAAATAGCCTTAGCACCAGACAGGCGCCAAACTCGGGCTGCCATCAGAGGAGTTAATGAGGTCTAAAGCAGTGGTAGCTGGGCCCAGGCGAGCCCTGCAAACACACTCCTGGACACAACACATCCAAGTGGACAACAGCCGCTCAAGTGGCTAATTGGGAGAGTGGCAATCAGGGAACACAACAAACATCGCACCTACTGTGTATCATTGACCTTGACTCCAATGCCAACACACAAACACACACACATGCTCAGAGGGGGAGAGAAAAACAAAGAGGGAGAGGGAGAGGAAAAGCAGACACGCTGCATGGAGCCGTGAGGCATCACATTAGCGCACACTGGCCTCCATTTTATCTCCTGTGGTCTTTGTCAGTGTTGCCTTTTTATCAGTTGGAAGCCGGCGGAGACGGAGGGAAATGTGTGTTTGGATTTAGAAATACCCTCACTCTCCAACCTTTGTTTAGAACGAGTGAAAACTGGCTGTGCTGTGTCACACCTGGAGATGAATTGTTAGACATGACCTCTGGCCTTCTCTGACATATTTCATGGTCACCTTCTAGGACAGTTTTTTTCATAAAGTGCTACGCAGAACGTTAAACATGTTATTTAAATTTAAATGTTGCTAGCTACAAAAGGGGCAGATGTGCTGGCATGTCAGTGCCTGTTTAAAAAATCGACATTGATATGATATGTGCAACCAGCAGCACATGGCTAAAAGTACATTCTGTCTGCTGCAGGGGTGCATAGTGACAAACTGCTTCTACTCGTGTGTAAGTGTGAGGCCAGTTGGGACTTGGTGCAGTAACATGCTCAGGGACAGAGGAAACGTGTTAAAGCTGCTGGATTTTGAGTCAAAATTCCAGCACAATTTTTGTTCAATAATTCATGTTCTCATTAACTTGATACAGGCAAAAATGAAACAAATAGAACAATGGCACCTGATGTAATATCAGCACATTAACTTTAGAAAACAGGAAGGGAATGTCCCCTTTTCATAGCTTAAATGCAGCAGTTTACTGTGACATTGTGATTGTAGATTTTACCCGTCCCTTATTGTACATAAATGTCAAATACCACATTTACTTCTAAGTCCTTCTTTGTGTTTTGACATTTCCCCATCTTAACTCTTCCTCTCTTCCTAGACAACCTGTGCAACGGGAAGTTCCATAAGCACCTTCAAGACCTGTATGCGCCCCTGGTGGTGCGTTATGTGGACCTGATGGAGTCCTCCATCGCTCAGTCCATTCACAGAGGCTTTGAAAGGGAATCCTGGGAACCAGTCAAGTAAGTTAATAGACTCAGTTGAAAAGAAATAACCTGGACATTAAGCTGTTGTCGGCATTCAGCTTCATCTTTGGTTTGGTTTCCATCATGCCGACCTGACATACACCGATCGCTTTTCGGCCTCCAAAGTTCCTCTAAAGAAAGAGAGCAGGAGCCTACCTCTTTGTCAAGACTCTTCTCTTCTCTTCTCTTCTCTTCTCTTCTCTTCTCTTCTCTTCTCTTCTCTTCTCTTCTCTTCTCTTCTCTTCTCTTCTCTTCTCTTCTCTTCACGTCGTGTTGCCTCCAGATGGCTATTTCTGTTTCCTTCTTAAACCTAAATAAACCCTGGTTGGAGAACTTTATTTTCTTGTCTAAGATGTTCAAATATACTGCCAAATACTATCAAGGTTTATGCCAATGTGTGGCTATGTTACAATCACATAAAACATGTCATGAATGTTGTATTTCCCGACACTGTGACCAAATATGGATATGATTTCCATGGCTTACATCAACTGTGACATCATCAGCATACCCTCTGTAGTTGAAGCTACAGTGAGCTGACAGGGAGTAGCAACAGCTGCTATATCAGGTAGTTTTAAGAATCTTGCTCCGTCAAACAGCAGCAAAACTCTCTCTGCTGTCTTTTTTTCTTTTCTTCTTCTGCTTCTCTCCACAGGAGTATAGCGAGCAGTCTGCCAAATGTCAACCTTCAAATGCCCAAAGTACCAATTCTAACTGTGCCAAGTGTTAACCTCCCACAAATGCCCAGCTTTTCTTCACCCAACTGGATGACAGCTAATTACGACTCAGAGTGTGTATTTGCCTCACGCAGACTGAGATATGCTCACGTCTTTGGCATAAACATGGACTCAAAGTCACACGACCTCAAAGGAACAGGAACACCTACCATATATGTCCCTGAGACATTTCCCTCTGGCAGCTTCCGTCAGATAATTTGGCATCGTGATCCATTGTTGTAGAGGAATGGGAATCACTGGTGACATTTGATCAAGCAAATGTCACACACACACACACACACACACACACACACACACACACACACACACACACACACACACACACACACACACACACACACACACACACACACACACACACACCATTTGTCATGGTAAAACTCCCCAGAACAACAATTACACAACTGAATTTGACAAAACAAAATGTAAACCATCGAACCAGAAACTGTACAATTTGTTTTTTGAGAGAAATGTTGATCAAATGTGGTGTAATCTAATTAATTATTAATTATTAATTAATTAAATTAAATTAATTTAATTAATTAAAAAATTAAATTGTAATAATCAATAACAAATTCATTGCTTATTCATATAGTGCAGCAGCCTGGAGAGTGTGACAGCGTCACAGCAGCATGCCTATCACTACCTTTCAACTTGAATCAAAAATACCATCCCTAAAGTTTTCTTTGTGAAAAAAAATGATGAGCCCCTGTAGTTCCACCTCCACTTTAGAATGTAATGATTTTTTTCCTCAAAGAAACGATATCAGAAGAATCAGAATCAGAATCAGAATAGACTTTATTGCCGAGTACAGTTTTATACATATGAGGAATTTGTTGTGGTGCTGTTGGTGCATGCTGTCCAATAACCTAAACTAAACTAAATTCTTCAAGTGCAGAAACATATAAAAATATAAATATACATATATACAGTCTGTATATCAGCTGAGACTTCTTGCACATCGGCCTCTCCAAGATCAGGAGAGTCGTGAGAACCCAAAAGGATTTGCCGAGGTCACGTTGGATGTGCACGATACTAAATAACCTTCATACAGTATCTGTGATGGTTGTGTTGCTCATATCAGGGAGGTGTTCTACAGACCTTAAACCATGTGTATGCCAATGTCATGACCTGAGGCATCTGGATGTCTGGAGGAGGCAGTGATTTGGAGAGAAAATCCCAACATTTTCCCCCTCATGTCATATCTGGAATGGAAAAATTCTCAAAGCACACAGATACCAGCTATCTCATTGCTCACATGAATACATGTATGGGTACGAACCAGTTTATTGACAGAGGTTCACCTCTGGCACAGCAGGTGGCGGTATGTCCCCTCACAGTTGGCTGCAGTCAGACTTTCCTCTGATTCACCTCTTACCTCAAACACCAAACAAGTTCGCCAGCGGCGCCCCTGGCGAAGAGCAGACTTAAATTCCTTGAGGCTGACTGAAGCGTTTATATGGTGGAGTAAGTTGAGTCCCATCTCGGTTTGTTTGTCCAAATTTTAAAAAATATCGACTTAGTATGATTTCAGTTGGACCAACGTGTCAAGAGGATGATACATCATTTTGGAAAAATGTCCAATCATGATTATTTGACAACGCAATTGCAATATCAGTGGGAATGTTCATTTATACATCTCATTGTTGTTAAAAGATCTATTAAAATCCTGATGGTGAGATTTTTGTGGGGATCACTATGGTGTAATGCCATGTGTTGGCAGGATGTCTGTGTAGCACTACAACATTTGATGTAACATACCTTGACACAGAGCCTCTAACAAGTGTTGCATCATGCTGCAATTTGAAAATTGCAGTCAGCCGTTTAAAGACTTGGGTTAAAAGTCACCGAATTTTTCAGCCTGACTCTCGCATCTATTCTAAGTCCAGTTGTAGTTGCACGAACACAATACCATTTCCAACACTGTGTGGCGAGTGTGAAAACAATCAGTTTCTGGATAGACAAGAAGTCAAACTTGATGCTGCCTGAGCAAGGAGTTGAATTTGACAGGGACGAGCTAGCTAACTTGTCTGGTGTGTGAGGCCAACACTGGTGCAGTCATAAGGGGCCCACTTACTGCTGAGGAGGCAGAACCATTTCTGTCTATGAAAAATGTCTTCCCTTGTTCAACACATTTGGTCAACACCAACAGTCCAGGTAAAGGAGCTGATTGAGCTGTAATTGGATCATGTAAACCCACTGAAGCCAGGTTTCATACGTATTTGACAGCTTCCTCAAATCACGTTTGCTTCATTGAAGCAAACACGGTCTGAGGTGGCTTTTTATGAACTTTCTATGATCAAGTTGCACTTTCCTGTATCTTTCCTTCCTAAAGCCTTTCCTCCGTGTACCTGCTGCTGCTGTACCCTGGTCCTGGTGTCTCTGCCTCCTGGGGTGTGGGGTTGTTGAGGAGGGTCCCTCGTGTCTGGTGCTTTCCCTGCATTGTGGTTCTTCTCAGACTGACACTGACAAACTCAGGGTTCCCACATCCAATTGTTTTATTCCATTAAAAACTGGGGGAAATTATTGGCTTGTTATGTGCTGGTAAGAATTTCAGTCTCCCTCCTGGAAAATGATCTCTAGAAATGATGAGGAACCCTGACTTTGTTACAAGACCTTAGAATGTATCAGTTGTCTTGTGTTTTGTGTCTTTATCGACCTTTAATAAACTACACTGAGAACATAATCTTTATTTTTTCTGGGCACGTTATTGGCGCACTATGCATTTACACAGGCCGAGCCGTTAATATTGTTAATATTTCTACTGTGTAAACAACAGAATAATACATACGTTTTTACTTGAACTTGTAGTACATTTTATATGAGTGTCAGCGGGGATCCTGCTTCCCCTCACTTTATAAAGTGCTTATTGTTGACAGGCTACAGCGCAGCAGAATTTGATCCGTCTTTTAGGTGTTTAAACATTAAATCAGTTATGAAATAATACAAGCACTTATGATACAGCCTCTTCGACTATGAGATTTCTTTTTTAATCACTTAAATATTAAGCAATGAATTAGATAATCTAGAAAGTAACTGGGTGTGAAAACCGTCTGAAGTTGCTGCTGTGGTTGTGTTACAGTGTGTTAAGATTTCTGGCTGTCTTTTACCCCTTGATTCTGGTTAAAAAAAAAACCAAACAAACAAACAAAAACAAACAGCCAGAAATCTTAGCAATCACATTTTAAACCTTTTAATTATATTAATGTAGTTTGTATTATTGTTATTTTTTGTGTGGTTTTTTAAATTTTAATAACTGAGGAATGTTGATTTTTAATGAAGGAGACCGCACACGTGGGTTGTTTGTGCAGGGGCACTGAGGTGGAGGGTCTTATCACCCAGGTCTCCTAAGGAGGAGGCTCCTAAAAACAAATTCTAGAATCTAAGTTTGTTTTTGTAATCACCCCTGCACACATATATGAGCAATGTAAGAGGATAGATGAAGCCTAAAGAAACTGAGGAAGGCATCACGTGATCCACTATCAACCAATCAGAGATTTGTCTTTTCCCTGTGTGAAACTCCCCCACTCTCTGCGTGCAGTAATGGCTCAGGCACATCCGAGGACCTCTTCTGGAAGCTGGACGCTCTGCAGACCTTCATCAGAGATCTCCACTGGCCAGAGGAGGAGTTCGGCAAACACCTGGAGACCCGACTGAAGCTGATGTCCAGCGACATGATTGAATCCTGCATAAAACGGTGAAACACAAATATAGTCTGTGGTTTAACAAAGTGGTGGCATTTTAGAACTGTACCATTTGTTGCTGGTGTTTCTTTGGAACGCCTCAATTTATAACTAGAGCTTATTCAATTCCACCCGACCCTTAAAAATATGTGCGGGTCAACTACCTGAACCTGATCTGATGACCTCCTGGTCGATGCACGTGTAATAAGAGACACTGATCCTCTGCGGGAGAAAAAAGGAAAAGAAAAGGCCAGATTTGTCTGAGCTGGACCTTCGGGTCTGATGATTGTAGTATAAATAGTAGAATACAACTGTAGAACTGAGGAAAACACAATAACCAAGTATTTCAGTACTCAAATACACTCGTGAATGTGTATATTCTACTCTGACCAAAAGAAGGCTTTATTACAGCATTTAGACTTCCATGGATGGACATAATATTTGTAGAAAATAATGCTTACTGAATAATAGCAAAAATCTGATTGTAACCTGATCCTGGTCCTGGATGTTCCTCCCCAGGACGCGGGCAGCATTTGAGGCCAAGCTTCAGAAGAGCAGCCGGGCTACAGACTTCCGCGTGCCGCAGTCCATCTGTACCATGTTCAATGTGATGGTGGACGCCAAGGCCCAGTCGGCCAAGCTGTGTGCCATGGACCTGGAGCAGGAGGTGGGACCGATCATAGCATGATAATATCGTGCTATCACTCAGAGGTTACCTCCACTCAAGCAAGCAGAGCAATGAAAACAAATTAATTCTCTCTATTTTTAGTTTTCCTCTCTGGGATTTGTAGCTTTTTTTGTTTTGTCTCTTCCTTCTTTTGTAATATTCACATAATTTTACGTGTGTCATGTCACCTCCGTCTTATACCTTTTCTGCTGTTTTTTTTTTCTCTCTTCACTGTCTTGTGAAAGTTTGTTAGAGACTGGGTAAGTGTGGCTACAAATTCAATTTTAATCTCACTCTCCAGTTCCCAAATGTATAATTTGTCATCAGTTTTCCTTCTCTCTCTTCCTCCACTTGAATTGTTTGGATTTCATTAGCATATGTGTAGATAGTATTGAATATACATGGGGTAAAAGTGAGACTTCTCATATTTCACAGAATCCTGAGACTGATACTAATTACTGACAATGAATTAATTATTGCTAAGTCCTTTGCTGTTCTGTTGGTGCTACAAAGCTTCACAAAAGCCTTCCTTACAGTGATACTGCTTCAGAGTTTCCATGACAGCAGTTTGTGAGCGGGACTAATCGCTCCCTTGCTGAGCTCAGTTTTATAGGAGAACAGCAAGTTTGCCTATAGGGATGAGGTGTTGCTAAACTGAAAACCGCTCGGTAGATTGTAAGAAAAAGACAGGTGGACATTTTGGTGCTCATATTAATTAGACTCAAGGCAACATTTTCTTAGAAATCCCTGTTCTCTTGGAGACGATCTGCCTGGTCTCTGCTGAAAATTCTGACAGAGAAAAAGAGAAATCCCCTATGTGATATTGGTACATCTAATATTTTGAACACAGGTCCATTAGAGCAAGCAGCAGGAGCGTTCACCCGGTCCTTTGTGCAGTAAATGCACCCTGCAGTGCGTCAGTCAGACTGTGTGCATGATATTCCTGCATCCTGCGTGAGTTCTCTGTTGCACTGGCTGGTCTGTTGTCTCCGTTTCTGTAGCTGCGGCTCTCCTCCTGAGCCGGCGTCAGCGTGTGATGGCCGCGGGGAAACCGCGGTGTGTCCACATCTTCACCGGCACTCTGCACATTGTTTTTGCTGTCCAATTTTTTTTCCCATCAGTACATCCTCTAAATAGAAGAAAGGTGACTCTCAATGACCACGATCACGTTGACAGAATAATGAATGCCACCTCTGCTGTGTTAGATTTAGTTAAGTAACCTCACTGTGTATAGCGACATACGTGGAGATCCCCAGGTGTCATCAGCTTACTCAGGATGCCTCTGTATCAGGGCAGGTCCTTGGTTAATTTCACTCCAGTTGAGAACCTCATACATTTGCGTTTTCTTGACTGCAACATACTTTTCGACCCTAACGCTGCTTGTAATAATGGAGGTCATTGTTTGGATGTGTCTGGTGACGTATGTCTACGGTGTCGGTCACGGTACATTGAAGTACTCTATGAAGGCGACTGGACACGTGTGAAATGTGTCTGAAACATCTTCAAATGAGCCCAGTCGTTTTCCTAGAGAACTTGGATGTGTCTGGAGACCCAATCCTCAAATCAAATGTGTTCCTCTGAAACTGAAGATGATTATGTACAAATGAATGCAGAAATGTTTCCCTTTAATGTCGTTGGTGGGGTTAATAAGTGTGGATGAGAGCAAGTGACACGTTTTTGCTTCCTCTGTAGCGACAGTACCATTCTCAGATCGACAATCTGATCGAGGAGACGGTGAAGGAGATGATAACGCTGCTGGTTGCAAAGGTACAAAACAAGAAACCATGAAACGTTGATCTACCACATTAACATGCTGTGAAGCAACACTCAGCTCTACATGGAGTTTAAACTAAAGTTAATTTTGTCATGAACTAAAATAATATCAAAGTAGATTCCTGTGCACTGATAGGTGCATTACTCATTTGATTTACACTCACTAGACATTAACATGAACCTTGAAATACTTCCAGTTTTTATGCTGGATTTAATTCCTGCAGATTAGTAAAGACTTTATTGAATTTTTGTACTTTGTGGCCATGCTCACTTTTTTGGAAAATAAGTTTGTTGAGCTGAGTGCTAGTTCTCTTAGAACAATAAATGGAAGTGGATGGGATGTGTAGCATAGCTCAGTCTCTTAGCATCCAAAACCTGCAGTTCGTCCTTCGTGTATTCCAGTTCAGATAGAGTAGGATCAGGGTCTTGGTTTGTCCAGAAGCAGTGTTCCTCCTTTCCCTCCTCCTCAAACTCTCTTATCAAACCAGTCTTAAGTGGTGGTACTTCCAGTTGTGAAAACTGGAGCTGTGTCAAATAACGGCCAGGAAAGTAGTTCCAGCTGTGTATCTGTTTCTAAATTTCAGTGATGACTGCTGATGTAGGTATGCTAACATGCCCATGCGCCACCATTCATTGTGCTAAGCTAACAGCAAGCAGCTTATCTCAGAGGGTCTTAGCTCCCTAATGCAGCACAGAGGAAAAAAGTAAAATATTTTATCTGGCTCTGCAGAGGTTGGAGATCAAATGTATATTACTAAAGAGTTTGTGTTTTTGCCTTGAAGTCATTTCCCTGCTGCTGATCATTCTCTCCGTCTTGTATCTTCTGCCCTCTTTCAGTTTGTGGTCATTCTGGAGAGCGTGTTAGCCAAGCTCTCCAGATACGATGAAGGAACTCTCTTCTCTTCCTTTCTATCTTTCACAGTAAGTCACAAACAAAAATGCTTTTGGTTCCCAGGACCTCCTTCCCTTCAACCAAATCCTGTTTCAGAAGATTACTTTGCAATTAGCCCACAATTAAACACATTTAACTTTAAGATGCGATACTTTTGTACGTCTTTGTTATGTTGATTCATGGAATTGATTTCGCAAGCTACTGCGTTCAAATACTGAAAATCCTACTCGGTGGATCAGCCTAGATTATGCCTACGATATGAATCCAGGTTAAACAGGTGAATGTGATTCTAAAGATCCAGTTGAGAAAACAAAACAAAACACCCCACCTTGTTTGACCTAAAGACAAGAAGAGCACCACATCTCTCAAACAATCTCTGGCTGATTACCGACACCAACAGTGTTTCCCGGTGGCTGCCAAATCAAATCTCTTTGATGGCCCAAATTCACTTCAGGCCCAGTTTAGACCAGTGATTCCCAATACAACAAAACAGTTTTAGAATGTTCCAAAGAATGCGCCAGCAATTGAACTGGAAGATGTTTTGGGAAGCAGCGACTGCAGAGAGAGATCAGTACAGAACTTTAAATTAATAGATAATAGTTACATTATTTACTTTATTCTGAATTGGAGTAACAGGCTGTCTTATAGTTTGTAGAGCAGCACTGCAACAACAGCAGGCTTAAGAGGACCGAACACACCATCAAGTCCAGTGACTAAAGGATCAGATGTAACAGTCCTTCACCTGCATCAGCCCTGATACTGGTCCCTCCAATCAGCTCACATCTCTTGTTATAAACTCAAGCTTTAACTTGGGCTGGTACTTACTAATAGTCATCTTTTACTCTTTCAAGTAGATATTCTGAGAGAGGGAGTGAAGGGATGAGCAGCCCTGCTCTGGCAAGCAAATCCCCCTCCCATCACAATGTGTTTTCTTCTTCTTCCTTATGTGGAATGTTTGTATGTACAGTATTTAACAGCTTTTTTTTTAAAGGTGAGTCTGAAGGCATTATGGATCTCAACATGAATATTTTTGTAGCAAATTCCAGTACCAATATTCAACAAGCATAAGAAACCTGAAGCGTCCTGCGTGAATTGTGGAATTCTTGGATTTTTTACCAGGGAGAATCCGTATGTAGCATTTTAAAGATTTAAAAATGGTAGTGTTATATTTTCATATTAGAGTATTTCTGTTGGCCTTAGCACATGCGTGTTGGAGATCTTTAATGATGCAGTACCGTTGATTATCTCATGTTTTTCGTGTTAATACTGTTTGACCTTTTCGAAGCCGTCCTCTTCACCAAACAGCTTAACACCTCAGCTGGTTTTCCACGCTGTAAGAAAAAGCAGGTTATTGAACATGTGAGTGCACTTTTGCAGTTGGAGTCACCACATGAGTCACTGTTGCCAGTTCAGCTGCTACGATACCGCAGGTTGCAATGTGCTACAGCTTTTTATCTGGGGAGTGGTGTCCCAGCTGGAATCCCGACTGACTCTACCCACGTCTCTCTCTCCTGTATGTCAAGGTGAAAGCTGCCTCCAAGTATGTGGATGTACCTGTAAGTCAAACTTATTTATTTATTATTGTGTCCATCTAGTTCATGCGCACCGGGGGGAAAAGCAACCCCTGTAGAAGCTTATCTACAAGTTACTTTTATCTACAGTTTTATCTACAAGTGGGAGGAAATCTTTTTATGCCTGGTAAAAGTTGATTATACCTTTGTGTTGGTATCTTTTTTTTTATGATTGATGATGGGATTTTCAGGCCAATATTTTTAAAAAGCAATCCTTTTATCATTATTTATTGGCTGACATATCTCAAAGATTAACCAGCTGTTAAAGTGCTAGTTTGAGACACCTGCTGTTCGAAACAAACGTTACTGTAACAATACTGAAGGACGCAACAAAGCGTGGGGGGAAGGGGGGCTTCTATCATGCATGTGCAATTCTAAATCACGGTATCAAATACAGCACATGAAGATATAGTAATTGATACTGAGCTTGATCACATTAACGACCAATTAACAACATTTTAATGTGTTTTACATAGAACTTCTGTATAATTGCCAACGCAGACTAAATTGAATCTCATTTACTGCAGGTGAGAATCCAGCCCTGATTTCAAACATAACCCAGAGCAGATTTATGGTGGAGCCATCACTGACAGTTCTCCACCTGACATTGTATGAGATGTTACAGTCACATGCACTTTATTAAGTCGTTTTTTTAAAAGGACAACTGCTCACATTTCTTACCTGTGAAATGTTAACAGTGAAATGCTTAAGTGAAAAGTTTAAGATTAGACTGAGAGCCATAAATAGGTCTTTGACTTGCAAATGTCTCTCTGCCTGAGTATTTTAACAAACTTGATGCATGCTGACAAATATGTTGCTGACCCAGCAATGTTTTTTTAAAGTGTTATTTTATTGCCGGTGTTATACACTATAAACTTGAAATGAAATGCTTAAAGGGGACCTTTTTTAATCAACCGGGACCTTATTTTTCCTATGTTTTGTGTCTAAGTGATTGTTAGAAATAACCGTTGTTGAAATAACTCCGCTGTGGACTTTAACATTAAATTATGCCCACTAAAAGTGTCGTTGGATAATTGTAACAACAATCAGGGCCTGTCAGTGTGACAAAAAAGAGCACTTTAATTGGGCGTAATTTGAAGGTAGCAGGTTGCTCAATTGGATTACATTATATTCTGCTCTGAAGCTGCAGGCTTGCCTCGCTCTAACTGGTGCAGTTTAGAAAATGGTCATTCCATCACTCGTTAGGAGGAAGACAGTGAGGACAACAGAGACCTGGTTATAAAAAACAAAGCTGTTCTTTGAGGGTTGGAATGTTAGGAGTACTTCTGAGTTAACTGCGTTTGTTTCCTTGTGTTGCATCGGTGTTTGTGTATGTTTCTCGTGCATGTGCAAATATTTGACCATGCTTTCACATGTAGGATCAAAATCCACATGGTGTTGCTTGTGATATTTCCACATTGAATGTCCCGTGTTTCCTCCCCCAAATGTCCATTCATATGCATGTGGCCAGACACTGCCAGCCTGCCCGCCTCGTGCCTCGTGCCTCGTGCTTCGCCCTCTGTGCCGTATACATCGTGAGTCCATGTTGCACAACACATTCCCATTCTACTGTCAGGGTGGCAGTGGTGCCTCCTTGTGCGTGCGTGCATGTGTGCATCAGATCTGTATTAGCTGCCAACACTTCGGCCGTAGCAACATGCCAAATTTCAAATTAATGCCTTGTCAGTGAATGTGACAAGGCAGTGCTTGCACTGGCAGGGTCGCAGTTTCCTGTCCAGCATGCTAATTGTGTCCTTAATGTACAAAATTAGACTTTCACTGGTAAAAAAAAAGAAAAAAAAGAACGACTCATTTACACATTGCAAGCGTAATTGCAAACGTGTTAACTAGTTAGTCAGTTCAGTTCAGCAGGGTTGAGTTCTTTGCATGATTTTTGGGGGATGCACGTGAGTCGGAGAAAAGAGAGAAGAAGAGAAAGCAAAAGGTTAAAAGAGTGTTTTATCTTGTCTTGAAAATGGCAAGATATTTTTGAGAGAAAGCCTTGGTGCGGTTTACACATGTGTTGTCCTCAGTGAATATTTTAGATGTCGGAATGGCAGGCCTCCTCACAATCTGCTCTCCCAATAAACCCTATTGAGAGTCTGCAGTGCGCCGCTTCACTTTGCACATGCCCAGACTGCGACGGTTGATTTAGCGCCAAGCTCAACTCTCTGACTGAGTGAAGAACACCAGCACCCTGTAGCCTCAAATCACCTTGGAGATGCAAATATTCCTATTATTTCAAGAATTTTTTGAAAAGTGTCTGAAGAGATTTAAGTAATTGTAATTGTTTGAGGTACATATTTTGAAAAGCCAGAAAAAGATTTCCAATATTTTTTTTTTTTTTTTTTTTGGTTGGGTGGTCTTTTAGCTGTACTGGTTGAATTTTAACTTTGAATTTTGTCCCAAGCGTATAGTAATATGGAATTGGCCAGAGTACCACTCTTCACTTCTAGTTACGACAATCATGCCCCCTCCCCACCCCTGCCCTCACTAAGAAAAGGAAAGTAAAGCAAATGGTAATTAATGGAAATTACCCTTTTAAATATCAAGTCGGTTTTATTTTTGTAGCTCCATGATAGTTATCGTATGACACTTTACAAATTGAGCAGGTCTAGAACCATGAACTTTAATTTGATCTAGGTTGACGAGGTCCAGCATTTCCCCACGATGAAGCATTTGGTGACACAGATGAAGGAAAACTGTCCTTTAACAAGCAGAAACACTGAGCAGACGTGCAGCTGACATCAGCCTCACTCCTTTAGCCCTCATGCACCGTATGTCACTTAGGGTTTGTCAGACAAAAAGAAAAGAATACAAACATTTTCTCCCCATATTTCTTGAGAACATAATTCTCAGCTCAGACTGATGAGAGGTTCACTTTCCTACCTTTAAAGGAAATGACATAACTTCTGTTTCCTTTTTGTTTGCTGAAATAGCTTTAAGGTTCTCTCTCTCTCTCTCTCTCTCTCTTTCTCTCTCACTCGCTCTCCTGCCCCCTGCAGAAACCGGGAATGGATGTGGCTGACGGTTACGTGACTTTTGTCCGTCACTCCCAGGACATGCTGCGGGAGAAGGTCAATGAGGAGGTGTACATAGAAAGATTGTTTGACGTAAGTAAGCAGCTGAATCTCCTGGTCCTCCATCCAGCTTTGGTTGTGCACCCTCACTTAGGAAACGGCACATCCAGCTTCTTCAGTCCTTCATGCCACCTTTGTTCTCTTAAATTCAATGACAAGCTCAAGAGTGTGTAAGCTTTTTGCTCCCTTGGTGTTTCAGCATGTTGAAGAGAGTAGCTTTTACAAAACAACATTATTAGCTTTCTGAAATCAAATACGCAGCATTACTTTACATTACAAACCGATTTACATTTTATGATGATTTTGAAGACGTTGACAAAGGCCCCTTATATATTTCCTACAGGCTCAGTTGTCAACTGGAACAAAATTATGGAATTGGGACCAATTAAATTAAGAAAGTATTATTGCATTAAAAGAACAAACCAATTTGTTCAACAGAGAGCATGAATGGAGGTTGAATGGGCTGATGTAGAGCTGTGAGTAACCACCTGTGGCTGCAGCTCTACACTCACTGGCGGGTGGAGACTGTGCTGAGGACATTGCACATGTAACGGTAATCTGGGGGTCTGCGTACACAGGTACACAAAGCTAAGCCAGTTGAGGTCGGCAAAGACAGTGATTCCAAGTAGAGCTGGGTATCACCACTGACCTCCCGATACGATACGATTTCGATACACAAGGTCCCAAGTCGATACGATATCAGATACGATTCGATACAATATACGATACGATATTTTAGTTACAATACCAATTTTGCTTTGGTAATGGAAGAGATTCTCAAAGGACTAATGCTGTAAATTCAATTGTAAAAGTAACCCTCTAACCTGCTGCATGATTAAATATTAATATTTACATTGAGAACTGACCATTAAACAATAGTTATACAACATCATGCACTTTTTACTGTCATTCAAAACAAAAGGGCAACTTAGACTTCCACAAACTGTCAGCAGCTCAGCAAGATGACTCGCGGTGTGGCGAGCTTCACTCACCCGCGTTTGTAAAACGTGGGACATGAGGGACCAGTTACTGTCAGTGTAATGAGAGGTGATTGTCAAGTAGGAATCCGTAGCTCTGTTTGTCCAGCTGTCGCAAGTGATGGCAACTCTCTCTGCCGATTTCATTGCAGTTGCGACGTTGTTTTTAACATCTCTGTACATCTTTGAGATTGTGACTTGACTCAGTTGTTTCCGTGTCAGTAGCACATACCGCCAGAGCCGAAGTGATGTTCTCTGCACATGGAGGCGTGGATGGAAACTTCATCCCAAATGCTTTCTCCAGCGAGGATTGTTGCAGTGACTTGTAGTTTCCTGGTTGCTGAGTGTACTCTTGGTGATGCCTCGTCAAATGGCTCCGGAGATTAGTTGTATTTCCGTTGTATTTAACCTCTACTTTGCACATTTTGCGCACAGCATTATTTTTGTCAAGTTGGGCGCAGTTTTCTTGCTTCTTAAAGCCGAAGTGCTGCCAGACATCGGCTCTTAAATTTGCCGGAGATTAAAGTTGCGCTTCCGCCATCTTGTTGTTCTCTGATTGGAGGCACATGGCCTGGATCTCGTGAGATCTGATAATCTGACTGCAATAACGTTGCACTACGCACTAAATCACGCGATACTAAAGGGGCAAAAAAAAACAAAAAAATAAACGGGTAAAATCTAATGCATTTTAAAAGATTGATACTGGGATTTACGTATGGATAATCTTTCCTACAAATGTATAAAATATCAAATCGATAAAATATCAGTATAGTCAAGTCAAGTCAAGTCAATTTTATTTATATAGTGCCAAATCCCAACAAAAGTTATCTCATGACACTTTCCAAGTAGAGCAGGTCCAGTACCACACTCCTTCAATGAATTTACACCCAACAGTTCTCCATCAGCAAGCACATCCTGCAACACCGGTGACGAAAACCTTCCTTTTAACAGGCAGGAACGTCGAGCAGATCCAGGCTCAATGGGGACGGCCTTCTGCTTTGACCGGTTGGAGGGAAAGAGAGCAGGAGAGCAGTGCAGAGACAAAGACAGATAATGGAGGAAGACAGATATACAGAAGGAAAGAGAGGGACAGAGATAAAGAGAGAGAGAACGGGAAGAGACTGATGGACAGACAGGGACGTGAGCAGGTGGAGCTACAGGTGGCAGCTTGAGCCTCTTCAGGTCTGTAGCCTCCTCCAGCAGCACCTGGAATCTGGGATGAGGGGAGCCCGAAGGCTCTGGAGAAGAAGACGAGTTAGTAATACGTATGAGTATGATTTATGTATGACAAGTATAGGAGGTATATAGACATTTTTAACCCACCTCTAATTCCAAGTGTTCTTGTGTTACTTCACTTTTGTCTCGTCCAGTCTGAATGTACTCCGGTGTTGTTTCTCCTTTGGTGTGGGTCAGTTGAGTTGGTGTGAAAGCAGCAGTTGATTTCAGGCTGAGGCACTTTAGAGGAGACCTTGGTTTGGTTACAGGGTTTAAGCGTGTCTAACCCTGATTTGACCCAGCTACCAGGTCAACGGCTCCTGTAAGCAAACATGTCTTGGCGGAGGCGGCCAACTGTAGCTTGTGTGTTTTAGGGATAAAAGATAGGTGCGCCTCTTGTCTTTATGAAAAAAAAAAAGTTTTCTATCTTATCAGCCGATTTAGACCAGAGATCTGCAGACTATACGTGTGAAAATGCCCCAGCGTTCTTCTCGGTCACTCACTTCAACAGGTCTTCATCCCATATGTCCACTAATATTGGTCCCACCTTGTTAAAAAGTGAGTCTCACTCCCCATGGGTCTTATACCATGAAGTGTACCTCTGCTCATGCTGACATGATTGCCCACATGTGTCACCAGCACTATCCTAAACCATTTTTTTAGGCATTACAAACATTAAATAGTTAAAGTTCCCCCAACAGGTGCGCCTGGCAGGTAGCAAATTGTCAATCGACCACCAAGCTGCTCTGTGTCGCTTGTCTGTGCACATGAGCTGGAATCCCATCTCATACAGTCATTTAGTGAAGCTAACTGTACAAATGCATCAGTGTTTTTCTGCATGGCTGTTTTAAAGTAATCAACTCAAGCTGTAATCAACTTGCGACACAGTCACATGACACTGTTTGCCTCAATTAATTGAGATGAGGTCGAGTAACACCAAAACAGAGCCCTGCTGCTGAGCCTCCTCTTAGGTCAAACTGCAGGATTGCTCCCAAAGTGTGCTAAAACCATCCCTGCAGCGGGATGAGCTGCTCTCTGGATCATCTCTGTGCCACTCTCCTCTTCGCTGCTTTGTCTCGTGGTGTTTGCGTGCAGTGTGTTCTGGTCGTGAGGGATTATCTTCTCTGTTGTGGAGTCTGCAAACAACTGTTAATCAATTGAAAAAGGGGCACAAAGATCACTTTGTAAGATGGCTTTGCTTTGTGTTCAGGTCGTTTGAATAGAAGCATTAAATGTGGGAGGTTGGGGCTCATTCCGACACACAGCTGACAGATAGCTCAAGCTATTTGTCACTAGGTGGAATTTAGTACAACCAACAACTTCAATGACATGAACTTTGGATTTTGTTGCAAATGAAGATGGGAAAGTAATGGATTATGATGCGTCAACACTTTGGTGAAGACCTGTTGTTGTTTAGGGACAATCACAGGTTTGGGGAGGGGTTAGGGTTCTAGTATGGCTTTCTATTAAGTTTAGGATCTTGGCTCTTGACTCTTGGTTGGAACAGGAAACAGGTGGCCTCCTGTTGCACCAAGTTAATAGTTTTTACTTACTTATTATCCGATAAAATCTTGTTTTTGTTACAAACCCTTTAGTATTTTAGTTTTTTTTTTAAAGAGTAAATAAATACATGACAAAATAAGAAGTTTTGAGGATGATATACTCTCTATCATCCTCAAAACTTCTGCAGTGCATCACAATATCACAATCTCAGTTGTATTGCATTTCTTTAGTTTTTCAGTTGGGTGAAGAATATTTTAGAAATTACAGCAAATGACCTGGCCTCTATGTAGTTAGGATTCCCAGCCCGTCTTAGACCTCTGTGACAGATATAGAAATGTTTATGTGGTCCGTAGTTAATGCCAAGTCCTCCCTCCTCCTGATGAGCTAACGCTAAAATAACAAAGGTACCTTAACTCCTACTCCTCCATGATGCTTTTGTTTTGTTTTACAAGATTGTGCTGTGAACGTGGAGGGAAGAGAGTGACATATGTTTGGAATAGAACCCAGTTTGATTGGGTTGAGGGGAAAATGAGTTGCATGTCTCAGCCTTGAACTGC
Source organism: Aulostomus chinensis (assembly GCF_037954235.1). Lineage (NCBI taxonomy): Eukaryota > Metazoa > Chordata > Actinopteri > Syngnathiformes > Aulostomidae > Aulostomus > Aulostomus chinensis. Next base: position 5,389,660 of record NC_141322.1, on the reverse strand, counting down.
AACGGACAGAGTGAGGCACCATGTAAAATATCTTCATTCAACAGCAGATCGGGGATACATTTTAAATGTTGGTGGTCTACCATCGTCACCTTTCGACCTCACCCACGGGTGGGATCTGTATTCATTCTGCACATGAAGAACACCTGTAACTCCCCTGATGAAGAGCGTGTGAGGGCCTCAGATGTTTCTGTCTCTTTATGTTTATCTAAGAACAAATCTATTTATGATTTGTTAAAATCATTACATGCTAAAAATTGATCATTGATCATCAGGCAACTTACGCGAGTATAAACATAATCAATTAAAGCTACTTTGAGTGAAACTGTTCATATAATTGTGCCAATAATCATTTTAACTTAATTATTGTTCATGCTTTTATTTTGGCGAGTGCTGAAGCGGTCAGAGCCGAGTCAGGGTCATCCTCATCATCCTTCCTGAGTGTGCGTGTTGGTGCTCCAGTTCCTGCAGAGCGGTCGCAGGAGACGTGTACACACTTGCATCTATCTGTCTGTGCCATTTTGTTGAATGGAGGCCTTGAGGTGCTCTCCTATCCGTCTTCTACCTCGTGCACTCCCCGTGTCGCTCCTGACAGAGGTGTTTGCTGACGAGTGTTTGCTGGTTCTTGCTGCATCTTGACCCGTTGCTTTGCCATATATCTGTTCTTCCTCCACGAGAGTGTTTCTGCCAGGATTTGTCTCACCACGGCTTCTCTATGTTGTCATTCTCGATCAGTTCTCCCCACGGCGTCACAGAGGCCGATGAAGGTGTCTCTGGCTGCTCTCTGCTGCTCTGTTGTGCTTTTCTTGTCACTCCACCCTTATTTTTGACTCATTCTCCCTCTCTCTTACAGCTGTATTCATCCAGTTAAACACATCCTTCTGGACCCCATGGACAGAGTTGTTTCATGTCATATTTCTGAATATTATTATTCACGCAAAGTCATTTTCAATCACATTCAATGCTGATAAAGAAACAGTCAGACGAATAAGGGAGCAACCGCCTACCTAATCAAAACTGACGCTTGTCTCGAAGTGAGAACAGTATAAAAAAGAAAGAAGTGAAACTCCAGAACCTGCTGCTTCAACTTGGTGTGTGTGTGTTTGTGCATGTGTGCGTGAGTGTGTGTGTGAGTGAAAGGTTGACATTGAAAATCCTAATTGATGCATGCATGCTTTTGAGGGTTTGAACACACATATTTTTCTTTTTTTTTAACAGTAGGGGTGTGAAGATATGCTTGGTTTGGGATATGATAGACAATACAATATTTTTAATCTTTTTTTAACCAAATTTGGATGAAATATGACTGAATTGGGTCTGTTGTGGAGTATAAATACAGTTGGTTAAAAAAAATGCCCTATAAAGTGTAGACTATGTTAACATTCAATTTTCTGAAGCCATTGACATTCCTTGAACTGAAAGTGTTCTCTGTACCGTGAATTCTTATTGATCTTAACTTCTAAATCTCTTGTACAAATTCGCAGATCTTCAGGTTTGTTTCTATTCTTTATGGGCAGAATTATATTTCAGTAGAAACTGAATTTGATCTTTTAAACCTGAACTGGATGATGAAAAGGGATGGATTTATGACCTGGCAAACAGTTTCCTCTCCTGGACATCTATCATCATGGTTTGATTGTGCGACACTTCCTGTCATGACTTGTTGATGGTTTGTCACCCGGTCTCAGATCTCACCACGTTCCTTTTCGTTTGTGCCAAACTTGTTTTATTGCCTCACCGGTTACCCGGTGATTGACTCTGTCTGCGCCCTGTTAATTTCTTGCTAACCTGGACACTCACAGGGATGTAGGCCCGTAAATAGACTGACCTCTCCACTGTTGAGACACACTTGCAAGTATGAAGCAGCAGCAGAGACTTTTGTATCTGGTAACAAAAAGTTGGCTATCTTGTGCTCATCTCTGCATATACAGTGGAAAAACATTGGTGGAGAAACTCAAGAATCGAACCTTCGCTGATTTCTGTCACCCCTGGGTACTGTTGTATCGCCCGTCAAGCTTTCACAATCAATATATGGCATTTAGAACAACATCAGTGAGGAAATGGAAGCACATTTCTGTAATAATTGTGCTGAAATATCAGAGGGAAGTCCACAGAAAATGTTGCGTTTAAATCATAATTTGTTGGTGTCGAATCATGAATCAAGAGGATGGAGTGGTTTGGAAGGCTCTGGCACACCATATCTCTACAAGTGATTTATATACTATATGGTAATAACATTCTTGCAAAGCAAGAGAAGTAGATATATTTTTTCCTAATGGAATATGCCTTAGCCCATTTCTATAGAAACAATATAATCTGGCTTTTGTTTCAAGTGTGCCCGGATATTTCTCCCACATAAATATAGTAGTAATATTAAACATTATATTGTATTGTATATTAACATATACAAAAATATGTCATCCCTTCCTGCAGGTTCCACACGCTTATTGAATTTTGCCCTTGCTGGTAAACTGGTAAGTAAGCAGTTGGGAAAAAATCACTGAGAATGACAGGAATTGTCAATGAGGCTTTCACATACTAGTACATGTATTGATTACCTCTGTTTGAATGCATAAATGTCCCATCAAACATTAGAGTAAGAGAACATTGTTTTATCAGTCACTGAAGCACAGGAAAAGAAACAACACTGAGGCCACCAAAGCTGCTCCCCCTGTGTGTGTCGCGGGGGGGTCTTGTTAAAATAAGGTCAGGATGGACTCCCTTTAATCTTTGCTTTGTTCGGAGGCCCCTCCCCTCCCTTTGTGGGCTGATGACTTCATTTATTTATCTGTTTTGTCAGTTTGCCCTGGTGAGGATTACAACCTATATCCCATACACGCTCACAATAGGCCTGCTCGTAACACTGGAATATTAGCTGCTGGCTTATTGGCTGGCGTTCCAGCAGAAATACCTTTAAACCTGCCTTTGGCCTGTTTGTGGAGGCGGTATTCTGGGGTGCAACACTGACAAACATGTATAACTCTGCTGGACATAAAGATCGACAGAAGTGAAAGTTTTATTACAGTAAATAAAATGGAATCAACTGACGCAACTGGATCTCTTCACAGATGCACAGCTGGACTTTTGTCTGAGCATAAAAAGAGATTTTGAACGTGCCTGTTGTTTGGAGTTTCCTCTCCTCGGTGACGTCTCCACTGAGAGCCTCATTCTGTTGCATTCGTTTTTCATCTGTGTTTCATCACAGGCCTGTTTGCTAATCATTTTTGCAACTAATTTGCGATGAAAGGTTTGTATGAAGGCTAAGTTGTAGCTAGGCTGGGTACCAGATAAATCTGCTAGCTCAGGTTGGCTTGGTGGTGGTAGCCATTATCCACTGGGAATTCTGGTTTTGAATACAGCAAAATAGTGGATTCTTACTCAAGATTACAGACTTGATAAAGGCTTACATGTAAAAGCAATAGACGGATGTAACATTAGTCACTGGAAATCATTACTTCTACAGCTGATTTAAAATTATAGAATTTGTTTCTAAACTCAGTTCAGTTGTTGTTGATACTGCTTGTCCTGTTAAGGACCGGAGACTGGAGCCTATCCCAGCAGTCACTGGGTGACATGCGGGGTGCATCCCGGACAGGTCGCCATCCGTCACAGCGCCGATGTGAAAAAAAAAAAAACATTCGCACCTGCGGGAAATTTACCATCTCAGAATCGATCCCAGGACCTCCTTACTGTGAAGCTGCTAACCATATTACATAATCTTTCCATCAGAAGTCAGTTTGCGTCACATTGTTTTTCAACATTTAGCAAGTTTATAAAAATCCAGTGGGCATGTCAGGTGGCTGGCAACAGGTGACGCACCACAGTGTGTAGAATCAGCAGCTAAAAACATTTGCAATGTTTTATGGTGACATTTGTGTCTCCATTTGTTCATGAAGGGTTTTTTTTCTTCTTCTTCATGGGGGTAACGACGGTTAACTTGGAATGTAAATCTCCAAGTGAAACAGAGACTCTGTGGCTGGCTAAAAATGCTGCACCGCACACGTCTCAAGCGCATCCCTGGTGTAAGAGCAGGGTCAACGTGCGGTGTTTGTTCAGTTAGTGTACCACCAGAATTAATACACTGATGTCATCTTTCCTGTGGTCATACCTGTAACGACTGCTGGAGGACATCAACCACTTCACAGTTGTTTTTCCTCAGACAGTCCCAACATAATAAAAGCTGAAAAAAACACAAAATGTTTGGAAAACTGCTACTAATCCTTCTGCTTTTTAAGGCAAGAACAGACATTTATGGTGTTTTGATAACCTGCGGGGACATATAATTCATACCAGTTGACAAGATTAAAGTCTTAAAGTCCCTCAAAGGGTCATAATGTACAGCCAAACTCCCACCGAGTGTGTTAAAGAGATTCCATTTTAAATCAGATCAGCACATAAACTCCTTCAAGTGAATTTAATTTCACACAATCTGAAGAGGAACAGCAGTCTAACAGCCAGCTGAGCAAGATTCTGTCTGCATAAAACTGGAGACACTTTTCCAGTGCCTTGAATCTGTTTGGCTGGGATTTCCTCCACTGACAGCATGGTGACGGTTTTAATTGGAGTTATGACATGCATTTGTACAAAGATGCCTTCTAATGTCAGCCACAGTAAGCAGATTATTTAACTATGGCCCCGTAATATCAAAATATGTGTCAACGCTCATAATTTCATGTCTCGAGACAGCAGACAGGCCCATATGTGCTCTAATGCTTCTAATGTTAAACAAACAACAGCCTCTGAAGAAATGAAACATAATCTGAGACATATTAGCATGTGCAAATACCCGTGTCCTGTTAGAGATTGGTGGTTGCGGGGGGGTGTTCTTGGACCAAGACATTTTTAATTGATTTCTGACCCAGTTCTCTCACTAATCACACCCCAAGAAGAAAATCACACTTTTGGTAGTTTCAATCAGATTTGCTACATTTATTTTACGAGCCACAACCCTGAGGACGAATCCAATCATGGAATTACATTTCTGCTATTGTGAAAATGTCTGTGAAGGCAGGTGTGACAGCATGATTACGATTGTGTGGCAATCCCTCGTTGAACTCTAGCTATTGACTGATGGCTGCGTCAGGTCACGTCTGTATTAACCCAGAGGAACCCATGGCAATGCTAACTTCCTGTTGACCGTGAAACTTGCATCATCCCTGCAGCGCACTAGAATAACTGCCAATAAAGCTTTTTCATTATTTGTTCTTGATGGAATAATAGTGATAATGTAATAACTGCCCAAAAAGTGTAAAATGATAAATTGTTGTTTTGTTTTGCATCATGTGAAAAGTTATCACTTTTTATTGGTCAAAATATAGCGGCCTATTATGTAATAACTTGCAATAACCCTTATACATTTTATAAATGATACATTTTTGGCCTTCATTTAAAGCAAAAATACTGTATAATAAAATCTCTGCACCAATAATGTGATAAGGTTTAAAAAATGTTCCCAATAATAACGGACCACAGGATTGGGAAGTTTAAAGATAAGCATGTGATAACATGATCTGATGTTGTCATGATATACTTAAAACCTTCTGTCAGTGTCACCCTTCCTTGACACTTACACTTGAGTTTGAGCTGCTCGTTTTCACGAAATCAGGAGTGTTTAAAGGAATCGTCATCATCACATTGGTGAGATTGTATGTGTCTAAGGCCGAGTGACCAGTATGCAAGTAATGGAGAGACCAGACAGCGCCGCAGCGTGACCTCACTACAAGTGGAACAAGGGTGTGTGAAGGGTGGGCGAAGCGCCTGTGCAGCGGTGGGCCGCACCGCTGGTTTCTGATTGTTGAGGCCTTGCTGAGCTCAGATGGTGCTGGGACATTGCCGTCCAGGAAGTGTAACCCGGTAACACCTTGAAGAGCATTTTGTGCACTTGCAGGTCCTTCTTTGGAGGCTCAGTAGGAGCTGGAGTACTGAGACAAGGTGTTCTCAGTGTGTCTGCGGTCACTATTAGATCCGAGGGAAAGGATGGGAAGGATTCTTAAGGCCTCTGCACCTTTATGTCCATAGAGTCCAAAACAGAGTGAGATGATCTAGGCATCTGAGGGTAAGGCTGACCCCTTGATGGGAAACTTGTCTGCGATGCAGAATTTGTCAATGGGATCATATTTGCCATCTAATTTGGAAATCCGACAGAGCACAGCACCTTGAAGTGGATAGACGGACAAATAGATTGATGTCAAACTCTAAATGAACAATTACACACGATAGATGATGGGGACTACGCCTGATCTTGTCGTTATCATTAACAGGTTTTATCAATCTTGCACATCCTAGTATTCACTATTTTGTCAGGTTCATCAGTTTTGTTGATATTTGTTGCATCGACCTGTCGCGACACATGAATACATCGGAACGATTCCAGCGATAAACCCATGTCGTGATACCTTAGATGGGCTTATATTTTTGAAATTCCTGTTTCATGTCTGCATTACCCTTTCATCTGCTCCACATTCAGCACATTTTAATTCATGTTCATGGTTTCATTGCTGGCTGCACGGTGGTGCAGTGGTCAGCACTGTCGCCTCACAGCAAGAAAGTTCCGGTTTCGAGTCCCGGCTCGGGCACAGGATCTTTCTGTGTGGAGTTTGAATGTTCTCCCGTACCTGCGTGGGTTCTCTCTGGTACTCCGGCTTCTTCCACCGTCCAAAGACATGCAACTGGGGACGAGGCTGATTGATACTCTAAATTGACTGTAGGTATGAATGTGCGTCTGCCCTGCGATGGACTGGTGACCTGTTCAGGGTGAACCCTGCCTCTTGCCCGTTGATGCTGGGATAGGCTTCACCCCCCCCACCCCCCCGCGACCCTTAATGTAGGAATAAGCGGAAGACAATGGATGGATGGATGGGTTTCATTGCTCTCCAGAGTTCAGGAATAAGAGAACTAAACTTTATTTGCAGTTTGAGAGTTGATGATTGATTGATTGTGTTAATGAGTGTTTATTGTTTCGTATTGATGTCAGACCCTGAATTGAAGCAAATGGAACTGATTTGAAAGAGTCTTGGGATATACGCCACAAACGTGGGTGACAGTGATTGATTTGTTTACTGTCTTTTCACTCATAAAGTTTCAGAACACTGCACTCGCTTTTGCTACTGCACGAGTGTGCTGATGCTGAGTGTGTGTGTTTGTTTGTGTGTATGTGTTATGGGAATGGGGAGAAATTAATTTTGTCCCCCTGCACCATTTCCCCCTCCCTCCCTCTGGTTTAGTTCTTGAAAGAGTGGCTGAAGAGGCCCAGATTAAAACAGATGTGCTCCAATGATACTGGAGAGGGGACTTAGCAGGACGCAGGCCGGGGATCATTGATTAAAAAAAGCCACGTCTTTAGCCTGAGCCAAATCCAGCCCAGCACTGATACGCCACTGCATCCTGCCACATGACCCACCCCCACCCCGCCCCGCTTCCCCTGTACGCAGCAGAGGCAAACAAACATGCCAGTCAGGTTGGGAGGACACTGTGGGAGAGCAGGGCTTGAGGATCTTGGAGACCCCCCGCCCCCTGTCCCCCTCCCTCCCCTGTAGATGCAGATACAGGGATTACATAGGTCAATTATACACTTAATCTGCCTTCGCCCAGAGGGGATTAGGAGTACGGCTCATTGATTGATTTGAAGTATTTCCGTTGACCTTGGATGGTTATCAGATTCCCAAGCGTGGCGAAATTGCACTTCTGTGTGACGAACTTTAAACCGCTTTTTAATCGCTGCTGCTCCTCCCGTCTCACTCTGCTCACCAACTGCTGAACGGCAGTGGCGGAGCGGAGAGAGGCGAGGGGTCAGATTGAGCCGCAGATTGAGGGATTTGAGATTGTTGTCGTCCTCGCCGCCGCTGCTGTGTTGTGGTCTAGGCGGGTGGGTTAGTGGGCGTTTGTGTGTGAGTGTGTGTGTGTGTGTGTGGGGGGGGGTGATGGTATAGGGGTCTAATATGTTGTAGCAGTGAAAGGGAATTCTTTGCTGGCGTCATACCACTTGACGGTCCGAGGACGCCTCACCGCTTTGCTGTGGTCATGAACTGCCAGTCCCAACGCCACGCCAAGTGAACAGTTTAATCAACACTGAGCCCAGGCAGCACGCAAACTTAACTCCCTCAGCCGCAGACATCTTCTGCTCAGCCGGCTTGTTCATGTAAGGACCGAGTAAATAGGACACGCTTCTGTTGGTCTGTGAAGCTCGGTCACGGAAAAAGTGTCAAGTATTTGGAAGACAGAGTTCACCGGGTTCATGTTGTCACAATTGAAACAAAATTGTACGGGCAATGAAGATGTTCAGCACAAAATGTGAGCAGTTGGACGTTGGCTTGATATAAATGTACTCATGTCAAGTAAATCTTGAGGGATTGTTTTCTTATTTTACAAGCACAGCCAGAACTGTCATTTTCAATAAAACCGAAACTAAAGTCCTCTCAGAGAAATAGCCAAAATCAACAACAGGTCGAGGTTCTTCGTTTAATTCATGGGCTTTTTAAAACCTTTTAAAAATAAATGACAATAGCTGTTTGTTTGTTTGTTTGTTTGTTTGTTTTTTTCAAATTCACAGTGTTTACATTTATGTGCCAAATTTAAATATCATCAAAATATGTGTTTAAACAGATTTTTACAAAATTTATAAATTTTGGCTATTGCCCAAAACAGTTGTAAAATATCAGATATCGGCATCAAATCCAGTCAATAGTGTGTATTCAAAATTAGCTAAGACATGTAAATAAGCAATTAATGGATCAAAATCTGTTCCAGTTTTTGAAGAAAGCTAATTTGCTCATTTTCTCTTCTATATAATTATAGAACACAGTTGTTCTAAAATGGGGACCCGGTTGGTTGGGAAAAAAGAGAGATGTTACTACAGGGTAACGTCTCTTTTTTTTCCCCCGCCAACCGGGCCCCCATTATAGATGTCCCTCTGTGTTTTTGGGTTTGTTTGTTTTTTTACATTCCACTCTTTGAAAACTATGAAATATAGCAGACTATAAATTTTAAAAGTGTTAAAATAGCTCTTTGAAAAAAAAAGGCCTGTATGGCTATAAAGCTATAAAAAGCCTCAAGAGTAAAATTATGTATTTATTTCAGCTGTTCTTCTAGGTTAGTCAATTATTCTTTTAAAAACCACCGATTCATACATAGTGATTTAGTAACAAAGTGTAATGACTTTAATGAAACTCTAATAAATTTATTTTGCACCCCACAAAATAAGATCAGACCATTCCTCAATTTTCCTGATAGAAACTCTAACCTATCACCTCAAACTGTTCAAGTTGTCCAGCGTTTTGTGTCTTTCTGATTGTTTTGCTATTGAACAGACTATAAGCAGCTGTTTTTCACCTTCGTCCACAACAATAAGACTTCCATCATCATCTTGTTGTTTTTCATGCCAGCCCATAATCTCTTTTGGGTTGAAGTAAAGTAACTGTAAAAGGATTACACCGCCAATAGGGAGGGAAATAATGGTCATAGTCATGGGTCACAATAATAAAAAAAGGCCAGCCGAGCAGGATGGGTTCAACTGCCTGTGTGTGACTGTTCAAAAACAAAAAGGTTTCACTTCTGTTTAATGAAGTCTGTAAGCAGCTTAGAGTCCTTAATAATTACAGAGTGAGCGCTTTTTCTTTCCCCGCTCTGTTTCTTTGGGCTCTAAATCCTCTGTGAGCATTCCCAGCGCTCGCCGTGTTGCTGGGAGGAAACTGCTGAGGACACTAAAGCCACAATCATCCCGAGAGGAGGGAAATAGAAGTTTAATGGACAGTTCTCCTTTATCGGGTCCCGCTGGTTTATTGATGAGGGCTGGTGAGGTGAATTGATCCACGACCCACATGTCATTTCTTGGGTCTCTATCACCCTTTCACAGCCCCTTTCCATCCCTCTTCCCCTCCTCCTTGTAAAAAAGGGAGGTACGGTGGCATTTGTTTGATTAACTTGTCTGACAAAAGTGACAGCTGCTCACGGGCGTATGTGGATGAGTGGCCCAGCGCCGCTCCCTCTTTGTACATCTGTCAGAGTCGGAGCAGGGCGAGCGGGGTGAAAAGAGACAAATTGGACCCAAAAAGAAGGCCATTCACCTTCCCCAGACCCCCCTCTGGCGCTCCACCCCTCTATCCCATTCAGGTGCTCGGTGGGACCCTCAAGTGCTTGCTGGCTTATTCCATTTTCGCTCCCCCTATAGAGTTCCCTGAGCCCACAAGTGTTTTAGCCCTCTTTTTCCTTCCCTCAATCCACCCCTAAGCGGCTCTTTGTAAGTAGAATGGCTCACTTTTCTCAGGGCCTGGAGCTGGCGGCTTTTTTCCCTCTTTTATTGTCCACCACAGAGCTTTTCTGTTGCTCATTGTGTGTTTACTCAATGACTGGTTGCTGACCGTGATTCCAACTGTTTAGTTCCTCAGAACATAGCCCCTCAACCCCCTCCAGTCACAGTCCCAAATACACACCCAGGCTTTCGCAATAAGACGACATATGCATTTTTATTTACTCTCCCGTCAATTGAGCTAAGAAGAAGACTGGAGTGTAAGAGACCCAGATTGCTGGCCAGAAGGAAAAAAAATAAACACCTGAGAAAAGCCTTACTTGGCCACCACAATGTTCTTTACACGTCTTACTTAACCAGCTGGCCGGCTGTAATGTCCATTGAGCCCATTTTGTTGCTGTGCCAGCAGTGCTCAGACTGTGGTCAATGGTCAACCGCAGTTCGCCTTTTGTGTCACATACACAATCAAAACAGTTTGAGACCTTTTAGCTTGTTGAGTCAAAACTTTAGTCCCTCAGCTCCTTCCTCCTGCTCAAACTTACCCACTTGCTTCAATGAGAAGACAGAGACATAGAGAGTCAGAGGATGACAACATCTCTCTGGACGACCCCGTCTGGTACCTCCACGCTTAGGTTGGTGCATTGTCAACATATCTGACACTAAAACGCTCCTTTAACGCACATTTAGCTTGGGCTTCTTAAGAAAATCACTTTCTGCGAGTGTTTGAGATTGTTTACTCCAAGATTTCAGGTCATGTAGTAAATATGTCTACTCATTTGTCCACATTTGAAGGGCGATACACATGGATTGGGTTGTGCATTAAGCTGCATTCCAACAGGAAACCTTCATGCTCAATTTAGATTTCTGCACCAGTCTGAATTTTTTTTTTTCTTTTGTTGTCACCTGACCCTCCATCTCTCCGGTTCATTTCTCAGGAAGGACCTTGAAAGAATATTTTCATTTGTCAAAAACTAGAGCTAAAAGCTAATTAGAGTGTAGCCACCATAGCATCACAAAACATGATAATGTCCAATTCTTAAGAAGCTGATTGTATCAGCATTTCAAACAAATTTATGATGGGATGAATAATAACTATCCACCCAAAGGTCAGAGGTCACTGTGATATTATAGTCAGCCATTTGCTGGATGTACAGTTGTGTTCAAAATAACAGCAGTCCAACATGACTAACCAGATCAGTCTCTGTGTTTGGTAGAAATGATTTTACTATATGGCAAACAATTTACGGGTAGGTGTAGTAGAATCATAGAAAACCAACAGACCCAGCGTTTATGATATGCATGCTCCTGAGTCTGTGTCATTGAATAGTTATTCGAAGGGGGTGAGTTCAAAATAATAGCAGTGTGGAGTTCAATTAGTGAGGTCATTCATTCTGTGAAAAAACAGGTGTGAATCAGGTGGCCCTGATTTAAGAATGGAGCTAGCCCGTGTTCCACATGCATTTCTCTTTGAAAACCTGGGGTTGTTCCAGACATTCTTCAGAAGAACAGCGTACTCTGATTAAAACATTGATTGGAGGGGCTGCTCGGCTAAAATGATCTCCAATGCTTCAACGTGGAAAGGAAAACCAGAGAGACTTGGTAGAAGTACTGTGACAATTAGAAGATGCCTGTGTGAAGGCAAGGCAAGGCAATTTTATTTGTAGAGCCCGTTTTCACCAACAGTTTGTCTCAAAGGGCTTCACATGGCATCATAACAACATCCTCTGCCCTTAAACCCTCACATCGACTGAGGAAAAACTCCATAGAAAACCCTTTTAACAGGGAAAAATCTGAGAAACCTCAGGGTGAGCAACAGAGGAGGATCCCCCACCCAGGACGGACAGACGTGCAGTAGATGTTGTTACAGACAAGAAGCTAATCTATCGGCAAAGTCTGCAAAGTCCCACTGTTAAAAAAAAAAAACGACATGCTGAAAAGGATACAATTTTTCAAAGAACACATCAACTGGCCCAAAGAGAAATGGAGAAAGATTCTGTGGACAGTTGAGAGTATGATTGTTCTTTTTGGGTCCAAGGGCCGTAGACAGTTTGTCAGACGACCCTCAAACACTGAATTTGAAAATTTGTGGGGTGACATCAAAATTACTGTTTCTGAGGCAAAACCAAGAAATGTAGGGGAATTGTGGAATGTTGTCAAATCAACCTGGGCTTGAATACCTGTTCACATGTGCCATAAGTTGGTCGACACCATGCAACACAGATGCGGAGCAGTTCTCAGAAACGGTACATATACAACTAAATATTAGTTTAGTGATTCACAGAAATGCTGACTCGTAAAAAATGTTCAGTTTATACAGTAAATATGTGTTTGTAAAGAAAAATGTAGACGCCGCTCTTTTTTTCTGAACAACCCAATAGTCATTTTTCTTCATTTTCTGTAAAGTAATTAAAAAAAATAATCTTTCATGTTTTGATTTAAAATGTAATGTGCAGTGTTCCCAATACATACACCTACGGTCAATTTAGAGTAACAATCAGCCTCGTCCCCATTTGCATGTCTTTGGACTGTGGGAGGAAGCCGGCGTACTGGAGAGAACCCACACAGGCACAGGGAGAACATGCAGACTCACCCAGAAAGACCCTGTGCTCCAGCCGGGACTCAAACCTGGAACCCTCTTGCTGTGAGGTGAACATGTAGTAACATGGAATTGTTTGTTTGTGCAAAACTGACAAGTCAATTTGTTGAATAGAGTCTATGTTGGACCGATGATCCTGAGCCTCCTGGTGGGTGAAAGGGTAAATATTTATTCATCTGATAATGTGCATTAAGTTTGCTCACTTATCACTTTCATGTGCCTGCACTCAGTTCCCATGTAAAGAGTATACTAAGTAATCTGTACGCTTTATTTTATCTATCTATCTATCTATCTGTCTGTCTGTCTGTCTGTCTCTATTTGTATATATACGTGTGTGTGTGTGTGTGTGTGTGTGTGTGCGTGCGTGTGTGTGTATAAGCCAGACATTCTGAAGGCTTCCTGTACGATGTTATCGCTCGGTTGCTGTTGTTTGACAGGAGCAAGCAGACATGTCTGTGACAACACCTGCATTGTGTTAAGAGCCACACTGACATTCAAAATGAGCTATCACTTGGCTGGAGGCGACAAAAAGTTGGCTCCTTAACAGGGCTGCCACACGGACCAGCGTCGTCATGCGTGTTCAGACTGACAGCTGTGTGAACCTGCACCACAACCCGCTTTTGAAATGCCTTAACTATGAAATGTAAGTGATGGCTACTTAGCATGGATACAAGGTCAAGGAGGAACGATGCATTTCCTGAGGGGATGACATCACCATGCAGTGCTCTGAGCCCTATAAGCATTATATGTGAAAAGCCCTGTTTGCTATCTGGAGGACAAGCTAGGACCTGCTGTAGGGTGACAAGTTGAGCATTGAGTTGAAGGGGTGGGTGCAAAGTGGTGCTGAGATTGGGGTTGGGGGGGGGGGGGCTTCCTACCTACTGTGTGAGTTACTATGGTAATTGAGTGTCTCCCGTCAATGCTGAGCTGGTGAGCAGGACTAGAATAGGCCAGCAGTGGGCAGGTAGGATTAGACAAGCCCATTGTCCGAAGTGCATAATGTCTTGCAATCAGATTTAAAGCCCCCACCCCCACTAAACATATCCTTATTTGTTCCATTATCTGTGTGTGTGTGTTCTCATGTGTGCACACGCACATAAATGAGCTATGTAACAGTGTGTATTTGGAGTGAAAAGTTGCTTTATGGTATTCTGCAGCCTTCCTTCTCCCTCACAAGGAAACTTGTCACTTGATATTAGTGTTGCCGCAGCAGCAATCATCATTCCATGCCCCCTGCTAATTGCAGACACAGCTGGGTCTCAGCAGGACATACTCTCTCTCTCTCTCCCTCTCTCTCTCTCTCCCCCCTCACACACACACACACACACACACACACACACACACACACACTCAGAGTTTACTACATGGCCTTAGTGTAGCAATGACAGGACAGACTTCTAATCTCTTCTACAAAACAGACAAAGCCCAGGCATCCATATCTCGCCCCGTGACTGTGAGAGGCTCTTCTGATAGATCGCCACCTGTTCAACTGCCCATGAGATTTGCTTGAAATATGGGCATTCGATTAGGAACGTTTCTACTTGGAGAGGCATCAGTTTCCTGTTTATGAACAACCGACCAAACAATCGATTGGCATAATTAAAACTACCGAGGCAAGGGCCAGAGGACTCCCACAAAGTGAGATGTAAGCACATTGTGCTACAATAAGGTGGAGATTAAAAAAAAAAAAAAAAAAAAGACTGGACACTATATTGGAACAACAGCAGAGGAGAATTAGCAAGCGTGCAACTTCATTTCTTTTATCGTATGATGTTCAGCACCTTCTCAACTTTTTGGCTTTACTCTACATATATTTTTTGCATATCCCACACTTCTCATTTGTTGGTTAATGCCACAATCACCACACAGAGCTTGAGATCTTTACATCCAAGTCTTCCCTCTGTTCCCAGGCTTTGGAAGGACCTACCTGCGGAAATAAGGTTGTCGGAATCAGTGCGTTCTCCCCGTAAAACTATATAATGATTCAACCTTCTCTGAAGTTTGATTTAAATTTTTAAATTTTCTTTTTTTTCACAGTATTCTTTGCCCATGTTGGTAGTCTTCTCAATTGCACTATTCAAAGTTGAGAGTAGTTCCGTGAGTCTATGAGTTGTCAGAGGACCTTTAGATTCCATAGGCTCCTTTTACTCAGCCTTTTCAATGGGGGATATTGTGGAGATGCTGTGTCTCACCATCTGTATAGAAGTCTGCTGCCACTTAAACGATGTGAATTCAAACAAATGCACAAAAAAAACAATAAAATACACACACCCACGAGTTCAGAAGAATATAGGTGCAAACCTAATGTTCAGTACTTTCCTGACATAATCCAGTCACTGCCTGAAAGTATGAATGTTCCTTCCTCAGCCTCAAAATTTTAACACACACACACACACACACACACACAAACACACACACACACACACACACACACACACACACACACACACACACACACACACACACTTACTTACACCATGGTAGCAGAGGCAGAAAGAGGCAGAGTCCCTGGTTGCTTGTAATCCCTGTGTACCCCCTGTAGTGAGGCCCCTCCTCAGCTCCAACATTCCTGGCTCTCAGCAGCACAAAAGCTCCTGAGCGGCCCCTCAAAAGAGGGCCTCTGACCTTACAAATCGTTTGGCTTTTTGGGGGGCTTTGTATATTTTCTTGTGTACAGATGTCTTTTTAGCCCCCTTCACTCACATGCATGTACTTTACACCACCAATCACCTGCAGTTTTGCTTGTCCCCACATGATAAGGGAGACTGTAAACTTTACACTGCTTTACTGTCAAAATACCCAAATGTAGTTTATTACTTGAGGAGCAGCACATCATTAATGTTTCTGAACAGTGGGTTCTGCCCTCACAGGCTCATGTATAAGGCAGTAACCACTGCTCGGAATAAAATCTCTGCATGTCTTTACAAGGGAAGGTTCTCTTTCTTAGAATGGCTGAATTATTAAAATGAATTTACAGCAGGTGTCTCCATTCTCCATCCCTCATGAAGTGCATTCAAGTCCAAGTTGGTCTCAGTGACTTACTGTTATGTTTTGAAGCACCCCCCATGACTCTTTTCCCACTGCACACACCAGCATGCACAATTGTTTCAGACCTGAATAAACCCACTAATACAAGCTGATTGAAGCTTATACCATATCCCCTACACCTCAGAGGTGAGGAGTTGCTTTTCTTTTTTTTCCTGGTATGTTATGTTCAACGTCACAAACGCAGTCATCGCATCAGAACGAATTGATCAATGTTGTCATAACAGAGCAAAGCATCTAGTTGCTGTGTTTCTGATGTAGTTTTAGTTGCAGTCAGACCTACAAACACTTTGATCTGAGCTAAAACCAACGACACTTCCGGTTCAGTGTTACCATGACCAGATTGCATATTCAGCTCATGCTCACTGGATAAAGACGGCTTGGATGTTCTGGTAAACCACTGTTGGAGAGTTTTGCTGGAGTTAATATTTGGTTTTATTGCCAGCATTCTCTGAATTCTGGAGCCAGCAAATGATGCAGGGAAGGACAAACGTCTCTGTGAGTTCTAGATACCTCACGATGAGGTTGTGAAAGTCAGATTTGAGTTTCTTTGCTCTTTGCAATATCTGTCACACGTGATGTAAACAGTGACTGTGAACAACACACAACGTGAATCACAAGCACAAGATCCATCCACCATCGTCTTCCGCTTATTCATTGCTAGTAAGGGTCGCAGTGGGGCTGGAGCCTATCCCAGCATCTACGGGCATGTCGCCAGTCCATGGCAGGGCCAACATACAGAGACGAACAACCATTCACACTCACATTCATACCTACGGTCAATTTAGAGAATCCAATCAGCCTAGTTCCCAATTGCATGTCTTTGGACTGTGGGAGGAAGCCGGAGTACCAGAGAGAACCCACGCAGGCACGGGGAGAACATGCAAACTCCACACAGAAAGATCCCGCACCCGAGCCGGGACTCGAATCCGGAACCTTCTTGCTGTGAGGCCACAGTGCTAACCACTGCACCACCGTGCAGCCCAAGCACAAGATAGATATTTCAAAAAGCACAAGAGTGTACTGAGTTTGATTTGCTAACACTAGCAGCACACCTGGAAGTTTGGGCTTATTTTTGAGAATTAAAATGCATTTCTGTTATTTTCAAGAATGTTAAATGTATTTTTAAAAAAAAGTGCAGTTGTGTACTGGTACTTAATTCCAGGCACCAGCACTGATATGGGTGTAAATGTGTGTGGTACCCAACCCTTTTGCTATGTAACTCTGACATATTGGGTTCAACTGTAATTTTTGTTTGCCGATTCCATTTTATTAGACAAGACAGCAAATATATGTATAAAGGTCACAAAAGAGGTGAGGAGGGAGAGGGGGAGAAGAGAGGTGTGCCATTTTAGCATCAAATCCTGCTGCTGGAAGGCACCCCCCCACCGAGCGCCATGTGAAGACTTGGGTGTGAACGCTGGCTCCAAGGCGAGGTTTGTGTGTATGTGGTGGTGGTAGTGGGGTGGGTGACTTGATATGTCAGATGGGCGCAGGAGGTCGCTCTGTCTCCCAGCTCTCGCTGGAAGGGGGGATGGACCAGCAGATGTATGTGTGTTTGTGAGACAGTGTTTGTGTGTGTGTGTGTGTGTGTGTGTTTTGTGTGCCGTGCTTGTCACCTGTGTATAGGTAGGGGTTCATCAGCATGTTGCAAGGTGACAAAACACACAAATATGCGCGCACACACAGATATCGTGGTTGAAGGAATGGAGGCCCTTCCTTCAGATGGAACTCGTTAGATTGTCACAGATTTGATCCCTGTCGGGTTATTGCATTATGTATTCAGAGCCATATTACGCTTGTTTTGGCTGAGAGCAAGTGCTAGCCCCCCGCTGATCCCCATGCAGCCTAAAAATGAGAGCTCGGGCAAATTCGTCTGTTCTGATGATTTTCTTTTGTTAGTTTCTGCCAAGAGGAACAAAGCAAGAGGGGCCATCACTGTTCATTTGACAAGCTCCCCAAGTGTCAAATTCGCTTTCAACCTCATCAACATGTGGACACCAAAACATCTTAATGCTGCCCCAAATGTTTTTCACCTCAACTGGGTGAGTGGAGGGGAAAATGTGACTTTGACATTTCACTCTTATGAAGCGGATGTTGTGAAGGGCTCAGATAGTTCAGCTGAGTGAATGAGAGAAGTTGAAAAGATCGCTCCAGAAATTGTGTCAAGAGTAGCATTTGGAGTGGAAGAGGGATAAAGTTGGGGCAAAAGAAGCAACCAGCCTTTCTAACTGGATAGAACCAAGACATGTTACCATGTCAAGAAGAAATGCTGTTAAATAACAATCCAGTTGTGCCATAAAATGAAAAAGTAAAATGTGAATGGCAGTGTTATGAAGGAAAAGATACAAAGATGCAATGAAATAAGAAGGATTTTACAATGAGTCACTAATAAGTCTAATCTTTGTTCCAGAGTTTGGCAAGGTCAAGTACACAGGCAACAATGCGACCCCTCCTCTCTCTCTCTCTCTCTCTCTCTCTCTCTCTCTCTCTCTCTCTCTCTCACACACACACACACACACACACACACGCGCACACACACACACACACACACACACACACACACAATTAGAGGCCAGGTGGTGATGAGAAAGAGAGCAGGATTTGAATGTCTCTCTCAAGCTCTCGTTTCATTTTTCACACAAATTTTGTCAACTTTAAACCAGTGCAACACTGTGTAAGCTTTTGGGGAACAACAGGCTAAAAGTGTGTGCAGCTCTTCTTTGTGACAGTACACATCTCACCTCTCCGTCCTAGTGTGACTACGCAGAAAAACTGCAAACATTTTGGATGAGCAACAAAACATAGGAAGTAGCCAGTTAGGCTGCAGGATCATTTGTGTTTATTTGCCCTGAAGAATGTGAACCTGAGAGGAGTCTCCTCGGGAGAAGAGGAGCACTATGGTTGTTAAACTGCTACTGTTAATGCACATTTGAACAACATATTTAGAGCAAGACATGCGAGGGATTAATGTCTCTGTTACTGAGGAGCCACTCAGCACCTCATAAGATAGAAGAATAACACTGGTGGTCAGAGTTACTGGCAACCCTGAATCTTAAGTGTGTAATTCAGAATATCTTCAGAAATTAATCCAAATTAATCAATTTGCTATCATAACAATAATCCAAAAAAATCCATCCATCCATCCATCCATTGTCTACCACTTATCTTGTTAAGGGTCTCGGGGGGGGGGGGGGGCTGGAGCCTATCCCAGCAGCCTTCACCCTGGACAGGTCACCAGTCCATGGCAGGGCCAACACATAGAGACAGACAACCATTGGCTCTCACAGTCACACCTACGGTCAATTTAGAGTCTGGATTAACCTGGTCCCCTCTTGATGTCTTTGGACTGTGGAGGAAGCTGGAGTACCAGAGAGAACCCACGCAGGAACAGGGAGAACATGCAGACTCACCCAGAAAAAACCCAGAACCTTCTTGCTGGGGGGCCACTGTGCACTGTGAAAAAACTATCCTGAGGTGTTAAAGCTCCTGGATACAATGACAGTACTGGTACTCTTCATGAATTCTGAGGTTCCTTGATGCCATCTAGAAGCTTCATAAGTATCAAGAACTTTATATCCATTTGCTTTCATTGAATTTAGGCCCGAATTCAAAGCTTGCCAGAGTAAAAAAAAAAAAAAAAGTAACACAAAATACATTACAACAATAGTAGCAATACCTTGCAGGTAGTAAAAAAAAAACTGCATTACTCTGCAGTAGCCTCAAGTAAATATCAGCTCAGGCATTAGCATATATGTGACCAAAAATACCAGGTGAACGTGGTAATTTGCGGGTGTCTTGCAATCCCAAGCAAACATCCAAGTTCCAGCAAATTACGTGAGGCTTGTCGTCTCTGCCTCTGCTCTGCCAGTAATTTGTGTGGTTGTTCATCATCTCTGCCACCAATCCAGTCCACCTCATAGTGTCTGTTTTCATACCATTTTCCCATCTTTTATCATTTTTGTCAGTGGGATCACCAAATTATTCTTACAATGTTCCAAGCACCAGCAGCGTGATGAGGTGCTCAATGTCTTTTCTGGGGCAAGTGGTTCTGCATTATTTCTTCTTGCCTCTGAGAGTTGCCTGGACAAATGCTACAAACACGAACCGTGACCCCTGACATAGACAAGTGCTGAGCAACAATGGAGAACCTCTTGTATCAGATTTTTCCTCTCCCACCAAATCCACCAAATCCGCACTAACCAACGCGTCATCTTCTTTCTTTCTCTGCATGGAGCTAGTTTTCCATGGTTCTGCTTGCCCCGTACCACAAACATAGCCATTTCTATGGATATTCTTTTAATTTAAAATGGCTGGACAACGATGTGGTCTTCCAGGCATAGACCTGGAGGATAGACCCGGGGCATCGTGCAGGGATGGACATGTGTGGCACGATGAACATGTTGAGTGTTGCTACTCTGATTGACTGCAACGATTATGGATGGCAGCAACTGTTTGGCTACATGTCCCGCACAGAGCTAGTGTGTTTCAGGTGTCATAGCAACCAAGTGGTGCACCTCACCTCACCAAAGTGCTGTCAAATGCTCCATGGGTGCTTTCAGGGGAGCTTCTGACATGTTTAGGTGATAAAACAGCACTTTTTGGGGGCACAGGCCCTTAATGTTCCTATAACCTCACACAGTCTGTGTCAAGTGTTAGATACTTAGCATGAGTGGCTCCCAAGAGAGCTGCAAGCAGCAACAATTGGGGCCCAGAATTCAGCCGATTCTCAACATGTACTGCACTTGTGTCTCAGTTTCAGAAGTCATTTTCCTCGTGTGTTTTTCAACCAGACAGATAACCTTCCAATGGATCAACAGAAACTTTGTTTCAATGACAAGGGTAGAAAATTCAAACTGGCATTAAAAGGATGTAAAAGTTGCTGAAAGTCACAGGCATTATGTGTAGACAAGATGTCCCTGACAGACCTCCCAAATGCCTGTCATGGCAGCAAGAAGACGTGTGACATAACTGTCAACCTCTTTCTGACATAAAATGAAGTGGAGTAGAGCAGAATAAGACACAAAATGGCTGCTGCAAAAGTGGCAGTAGATGGGAATTGTGCTGCACAGTGAACATTCTAAAGAAAGTGGTGGAGTGAGTGAGGAGTGGATGGTGGAGAGAGGGTGGATCAGTCACTCCAGGCCTGGCCTCTCGGCGGGGGGTTGTGCTCGGGGCGAGATCACAGGCCTGCTGCCACGCTGAAGCCTTCACAGGCACACAGTGACAGATAGGATGATGCTGGCACCAGGTCGCCTCACTGATTCACCCCAGCAGCACTGCCTCGGCACCACCATCTCCCTCACTTCACCAGAGCTTGACCTGCTCTCTTCATCATCAGCGAGCTCTTAGTGTCCCACTGAGCAGGTTGTAGGCTTTTGTGTTTGGCCTGGCAAGAGTCATCTGATTGTTGGTGCTCTTAAACAAACTAATACTCAGGTGAGATTAGACGAGTACAGTTTCCGTTCAAAACATGCTGTCGCTGTGGGTGTCATGCCTCCACTTGGAGAGTTCTGGGAAAGTGAAGAAAACTTTTGTGGGAATATCCAGTGAAAGATTGAAGGAGCAACAGACTGTTGCAGGCTGCTGATGACATAACGCTGCTGCAAAAGTGTAACTTTGGAATCGCTCATACAAACAATTTCAAATTTGACACAACACTTTCTTCAGTCCCCCGCGATACATCCCCCAAATGTTTAGTTCAGTACGGTAGTTTGTTTCGAAAACCAACGAGCACACACACATTTTATTGGTTTAAGAAGATCTTGCAAAAGAATTGCCAACTGGCTAAAATTGCCCTTCATGTTTTTCTTGGTCGAAGTCAGCAGTTGAAATAAGGTGGTACTGAAGGATTAGGAAAACTAAAATGAATCAGAAAAGAGACATTTTCAGCCAAAGACATAGTTAAAAGTCCCACAAAATAAAAAACTACAGTTTTAATCCTGTGTTCCTGTGTTAATTCATTTCTTTATACTGTGGATGCCAAATATGTCCAAAAGTTAGTATCAGATAAGTTGGGGTTTTTTTTCAAAAAAGGGTAAAACTTTGAACATTGGATGACTCTCAGGGGAGTGTATTGAAGAAAATTCCCTCTCAGATATCGAGCACGTGAAGCGCTACCACCCAGAAAGACTTTTCCCATAGACTTACATTGTGAAAGAAGCATCTTGATAATTATTTTATTAATTTAACCTTTTTAGTCTGGTTATATTTGGGAAGTTTAGAATAAAGTATTCATCCACATTCGAGTGAGCAGAGGGCGAATCTATTTTATTTTTATAGAATTATTTTATTGTTTGTATTATTTCTAAGGGCTAATCTGAAGTAGGAGGCCTGAAAACAGCTATGCATTTCCACAGAAACGTTGTTTGGACAGTAACAGAACCCATGTGGGGTTTTTTCACTGTAACAATTTTATCAATTTGATCTGTTAACATTCATGAAGACGAAATCAGATCCATGCATTCTACGCTATCACCTGATATAAATACCAATAGCTATAATAGCTACCGCTGGGCGATGAACAGAACTGTCAGATGTCCTGTTAAAGGACTTGATCACCTTCCTACCTACATACACGGAGGACATAGAGATGTATTCCCCAAAAATAGTAGCCCTTCCTCTCCTCATCCCTCTCCAAACCCCCACCCATTCTGCTGTGACCCTGAATGTTGAATGACAGTCGGCTTCTATTAGTATCAGCCTGTGTTCGTCATTATCCATCAATTAGACTGACAACAGCCAGACCCCACGGAGAAACATCTGAAGGCTTTGGGCTCCGTTCCCCCGTTGCTGAACAGGAAGCTGGTCTAAATGGAGCCGAGGAAGAGTTTCAAGGTTGAAGACAGAAACACCTGTAGAAATGAAACGAGAGCTGCTGTGGCGCTTTATAAGTGCTATTGATTGCATTCATGTCCTGAAGAAAATCATGTGATAATCCTAAACCAGGGTAATTGATGCTGTAGCCCGATGTGCACATCCTTGGAAATCAAACTACATGACACATCAATGCAGATGGCAACAGCTGTGGCTGGTTGAAGTAGCTCAACACAGCGGCATAGAAGCAAGCCAGGACTGCTGTCTTCTCCTGATAATGTCAACCTGGAGGGCTGTGAACGTCCAAACCGTCTCCAAGCCTGCCTCATATAAGAAACCTGAAAAGGTTCCATCTCAACTGAGAAATGACCAGAGATAGAGTGGGAGAATTGCAGCTGTAGGACAGAGATTACTGTTGCCTCTAACTTGTCCAGTGGAGTACATTCCACCACGGTATGTGTGCTGTACAGAAGAATTTGCTTTTCTTTGCATACTACATGTTAATTTTAGCTGAATCCATACAGCAACACTGCTATGGCACGTTGTTTTGAAACAGCCATGGTTTCACCGCGTTTAGAAGAAATTGCAACAGGGGCTGCTCTTTCACCGAATAGAGTGACATGAGGAGACAGTGAGCATGACGATACAATATCATCACTCTAACTTCTGCTAAGCAGTGAAAGGTGTGCAGTATTGTTATGTTGTATAAGAAATGCTCATTCGTTCAGCTTTCAGGAGAAAATTACCAAATGTTGTTGGGCTTCCTGGCTTGTGCTCCACAATGGACTGGCGCAGGAATGAGTTTAGAAATCTGGGAATTAGTTAGCAAGTTGAATGTCTGGTTCCCTCCTCTCAGTGTCAGCCCTTTTTCTGGTTAAATGCCTGAAGTAAAGTCGGTGGTTCCCACTAGAAAAAGATATTGTAACATGTTATTCTGTGACATTAAATCACACCTGTGACTTTCAGTGTTTATGTGTATTAAAAACAACTGTTACTAACAAGAGTAGAAAGTTTATCACAAGCATTAGATATCATCACAATGAAGGCAGACATGCAAAGCTAGAAGAAGAGGCGACTTCAGATGTAGTTCGTTAATAGCCTAATGAATCTTCGTGCTTCTAATGATTGCATTTACATTTTTAACAATCGTCGAGAAAAAGAGCGTATTTACAGAAACAATCCAAGGCTCCACGTGAAAATCTCACTGGCTTTTTGTTGGTGATGCTAACTCCCAGGTTTGCCTCCAACAGTGTGTCACCCCAGTGACACTGTCCATTTAAACTGATCTTGGTCTGGTGTTTTAGAAGCACTGATCTTGCCACCATTAAACCACTTTAGAGACAAACATGTGCTCACCATTAAAGAGGGACCGCAGTCAAAGTCAACCCTTCTTGGAACATCCAAAACTGACACCTAAAAGATTTGTTTGGTGGCCTTTGACAAGTGCCCAAAGCTCTGTCACCACAAGGCATCTCCAAACACACTGATGGGAGCCCAGAGCATCCAAGAGCCTTCTTCTTTATTAGGATTCTCATTAACTGATGCCTCAATGCTTACAGGATCCTCCTGGGGTCCGTTCTTTAATAGAACCTAAGCCTATGGGACTGTGTGACGGGCCCCGCATGACAAGAGTAGAAACTGTTTTCCTAAACTTGGGTCAGAGGCAAGACTGTGTGGGCATTGCAGATATAGAGTGACGGCTGAGCGCTGTGTGCCATTTTCAAACGGCTTGATGAAGCTGAGCGAGTGACACAACGTCGAATTGTGAGGGTTGGATTGTCAGCTCCCTGTGGCCTTTCCCTCGGTGATCCACAAGGAAACTCAGGGTCACTATTGATACGCTGCACATGCTTTTCCTGCCAGATTCCCCAACACTAACTCTGGGTGTGCTGGAGCTGAAACATTGCCATTTGGTGTGTGCGGATGTGTGTGTGTTTTGAAGTTAAAAAAGATTGGATTGCATTTCCTGGAATATCCACTGTTTTGTCACGTGTTTGTGTGTTGCAGCAATGGTACACCAGCACTATGAACCTCATCGGAACATGGCTGACTGACCGTATGGACCTGCAGCTCCATGTCTATCAGCTGAAGATCCTCATCAGAGTTGTCAAGGTGAAACTAATTTACTCAAACATCCCCAAACAAGTTTTCTCAAAATAATACAAGAATCTAGTAGTAGTACAGTAAACGTATACTCAAGAGTTGAACAAGGCTTCTTTCCATCTGATAGATAATATTTCATGCTCTCTGTAAATGAAAATCTTTATTAGACGTCACATAATAATCCTCCGTCATACTTCATCTAGGAAGGAGCACAATTCCGATCATACAGATTTATAAAACTTCCTTTCAGCCTCCTTTCACATCAGATACACGTCAGCCATCCGATTTGAAATAAATATTTGCTCATACAATAAATGAAATGTATGAACACAGCAGTTTCATACTGGGGGGTCTCTATTCTGGGACAGCTGACAATCAATTGATCCACTGGAAGTTTATTATTTGACATTAAGGAGCTTTGCACAACAGAGAAAACGTCTGACCCTGACCTGCTTTTTCCTTCCTTGTCATACTGGTTGAAGCAAGATAACTAACACAAAACCACACTGTAGAGTCCAATAGCTGCCTTGGTGACGGATGCTAAACGTGACTAATCATCAGCTTTGCTGTTTGTTGTACCTGGATATTAATGATAGCTTACACTGTTGGCTCTGTTGAACTGTTGCTTCATCCTTGCCATGGCTACCAACATTAGCATCGCTAATCTGCTTCCATCTGTGTTTCCTGAGCAGCAGCAGCATTCACTTGCACTGATGTTGGGTGACAGGTGCCCAAAATCTGAGACTGAAAGTGAAACTTTATGTTGGCAAAAAACTGCAAATATGGTTTACACGAGTACATAACAAATGTATTTTTGCCTCAATTACATTGCAGGTAAATATTGCAAGTGCTGGTTATCAACAAAATCAAAATCATCAGAACACACATGTGCTGTATCACAAGCAGTGCTGTACTTCTGATGTCCAGTGTAGACCAAATCCAATATTTGATTCACGTCCTGCACAATAACAATGACAATGATAAGTTATTATTATAGCTATTTTGATTATTGTAATTATTAACAGTAATAGTAATGTAGTAGTGAAGACCTCTTCTTCAAACACAGGTCCTATTTTATGTTTTTGCAGGCTGATTTTCTCCATGGTTTTGAGAGCTGTAGTTGTTTTGCTGTGTAACACATTAAATATCGAGTCAACAGCTGCATCAATGCATCATGAGTAGTAATCCAGTATTATTTCATGGACTATAATAGGTTTCCCACCTGTAGACACCCCAGAGCAGCTGGATGTAGCTAGTGCTCGGGCTCAGACCTGCAGCTGCAGTAGAAACCTCTGAACATACACAAGCATGTCTCATGTCACCCAGTCAGTCATGACTCACACACACCAACACCATCTTCAGCTAGTAACCTAAAGGAAACCGAGATCATGACCTATTTTTTTGTAGCTTGATGGCTGACTCACCTCTTTAGTTAATCACTGGTGCCATTTCCTCCACAAAGAGAACTGCTAATTATGTACCATATGTTTCATAGGAGGGCACAAAGCTTCAGTCACGACCTTTAGGGACCGCGTGATTCATGAGGGATCCATCTGAGCTCAGACCAGCTTGTGTGATGTTCTCTTTTCTCAGGCCTCACCCCCATTGATGGCTGCTGTATGAGTCTCAATCTCCATGAATTACCAGAATCTTGCATGTTTTTTAAGCAGAGTTGTAGTCATTAGAAGTAAAAAGTTAAGATCATATTATGAGAGAACTGCCCCAAGTGGAGGAGTTCAAGTACCTTGGGGTCTTGTTCACGAGTGATGGGAAGATGGATTGTGAGATCAATAGGCGGATTGGTGCGGCGTCCACAGTGATGTGGACTCTGCATCGGTCCGTCGTGGAGAAGAGAGAGCTGAGCCAAAAGGCAAAGTTCTCGATTTACCGGTCAAACTACCTTCCTACCCTCACCTATGGTCAGAAGCTTTGGGTAATGACTGAAAGGACGGGATCACGGTACAAGCGCCAAAATGAGTTTCCTCCGGAGGGTGGCTGGGCTCTCCCTCAGAGATAGGGTGAGAAGGTGTGGAGCCCAGAGTAGAGCCGCTGCTCCTTCACATCGAGAGGAGTCAGATGAGGTGATTCCAGGCATCTGCTTGGGATGCCTCCCTGGGGAGGTGTTCAGGACACAAACAGTAGGAGTCCTCGGGGAAGACCCAGGACATGCTGGAGAGACTACGTCTCTCAGCTGGCCTGGGAACGCCTCAGGATCCCCCATGAGGAGCTGGACAAAGTAGCCGAGGAGGAGGAAGTCTGGTTTTCTCTACTTAGGCTGCTGCCCCCATGGCCTGACCCTGGATAAGCAGAAGAAAATGGATGGATGGATGGATGGATGGATGGATGGTTGGATGGATGGATGGATGGATGGATGTTCTGAAGATGCATAAAATATCTTATGGTACTCACAGAACTGATTTCAGGCAAAAACCCATCTAAAAACCCACTGTTCTTCAACATTACTATTCCTTATTCCACACTCAAATGAATAGAGGCATCAATAGCAGAATCATTCTCACAAAATCTGCCAAGTCACTTTGTGTGTAATGTCTCTGTTACGGTTTCTGATTCTGTTCTTCATTAATTCTCTCTTTAGAAAAAGTACCGTGACTTCCGCCTTCAGGGGGTTCTAGACACTACGTTAAACAGTAAGATGTACGAAACCGTGAGAAATCGTCTGACCTTGGAGGAAGCCACCGCCTCGGTGAGGGAAGGAGGGATGCAAGGCATTTCAATGAAGGACAGTGATGAAGAGGACAATGATCATTAAATCAAAGGGCCTGAAAACTCCAAGAATGTCTGAGAGGGCGAGAGCAGTGTACTGCTTGTTAACCCATGCAGCCTTTTTCGTGAGGCCAACACCGACTGGCCCAACTTTCAACTCGGCCCATCCATCACTGGCTTTCTTGTTTTTGTTTTGTTTCTGTATTCGTTCCTTATTTCTGTCAGGATTATTAAAATTACAAATGCATTTTGTGTCTTGCAAGATGTAAATCTGTCCTATCGATGCTCGTTTGGAAATACCCTACGTAGGCTTGTCAAGCTGTTATTTAGAAATTCATGACGGTTAAGCATGAAACATGAAGAGTTCCCAGACAGGCAGAAAACACGAGTGAAGCACAATGTGACCGCGACCACCTTCTAAAAACATACGATGAGGGAAAACGCACGTGTATGACAAGTTCGTCTTTTGAGGGCATGAAGAATGTCACGTCCTCGATGTCTACAACCTTTGTACTGGATCTTTGATGTTAATTGTCAAAATTTCTCTGTCACACTTTGAAAAGTACTTAGAGCAGGAATGGACTGAAGGCAGTTCTCTAGGGAAGAACACTTCTGTGGTTGTCTTTCAACGTGCCACAAATGCATGATCAACGTTTCACTGGTGAAGTAATATTGATCCACTGATGAATGGCACTAGTCTAATAAGACATATTAACATTTACCTGAAATGGCTCCTAAATGTTTTCAAGCAATATGAATGACCTTATTTTTTTCCTCCCTCTTTTAGGAACAACGCTAAAGGATCGTGTCTCTGTGTTACACTAAATGTGCATTGAGTGCAGCTACTCAGTGTTGCCTTTTTTGTAAAAGGTGTTAAAATGCTTTGTGATGGATCTGCATCATGTCTCACCCATGAAATGAAGGAGTGGCCTTACGGTAACATAGTGAGAAAAACAAGACTCAAGGAACAGCTGATCACTTTGCATTTAGAGAGCAACACCTTCTCATCCCGAAACGTGGAATAATGAGGCTCCCAGCTTGTCACATAGCAACACATTCTCATGCTTCTTCTATACGTCAGACGTGTGTTGGTGTCTATATGAAATGCAGCAGGCCCTCAACCAACTCCGATGTAAATCAGATTGTGCCATTATGGGACGCGTTTGCCTTTTGACATTGATGTGTGTCCACTTGGTGTTTGCAACACCTATTGATCCCCTTGTCCAACTAAAGGTTTCTCATTCAGGGTCATTTGGCCCGGGACTGAATGCCATTTAAACTTGCTTTCTGATAATGGTGAAAGGATCGATGTTGATATCAAAGGCTTTACATTGGAGGTGATTGACAGCTGTCTGCATCTCAGGGTGCCCAACACACCAGTATCCGACTGCGAGGGCTGAGATAGATCATCACTATGTGACGACCTGTAACGACAACAGGATCCAGCTAGCCAAAGCACTTCGGCATGTTCCTTCACCGAGTGTGTTCAGCGTGAGCTGTCATGGCTTTGCTACTCGACTCTGTGGTTCCTCTCCCTGCAGCAGGCGAGCAGCCCCTCGCTGTGGACTCACACTGGACTAATAAACAGCTCACTGACGTATTCCTATTGTGACCTCGATCAGATATAAAGTTATTTATTAAAATGGTGGACTGTTGTTTTAACAATTACTAACTTACTGGCCAGATTACTGTTATGTGCAATTCATAAATTGTGATATATGCAATAAAGCTGGTGGAACCCACACTGTTACATAACACTGACACTTGTAGACCACAGCTCCCTTTAATTGTTTAAGATATTCAAAATGGCAAAACTAGTAGTTGAAGCCCTAACAGCAACCCATGAAGGCTGCAGTGTTCATGGAGCAACAGAGGGTAACTTAGCTTCTTCTTTCCTGGCAGTAAAATCGAAGTACAGAATCTACGGTGTGGGGCAGCTGACGGGCAACTAGCATTGTCATATAACCAGATGAAAAGGATTAAATTTACAATATTTCCATAGTATTGCCATTTAAAGTGATACTTAACCAAAAAAAAAAAAGTATTTTTCCTTTCAAGTACTCACAAATAGGAGTCCAGAGCTCACAGACCTTTATTCCTCCCTCCTGCATTACTTCTTTA
This sequence comes from Aulostomus chinensis, assembly GCF_037954235.1. Classification (NCBI taxonomy): domain Eukaryota; kingdom Metazoa; phylum Chordata; class Actinopteri; order Syngnathiformes; family Aulostomidae; genus Aulostomus; species Aulostomus chinensis. The sequence continues at coordinate 5,360,015 of NC_141322.1, read as the reverse complement.
TGACTCAAAACTAATGGTGCCTCTTCCAGCATATTCCACATCTTCCTTGGCGCGAGTGTGTTGGTTCACCTGCATGCGTCAGCTGGTCAGCTCTGCGCTGTTGTGAATGAGTGCTGACTGTTACAGTCTCAAAGAAGAAGTAATGAAGGACGGGAGAAATCTCCGTCAGCTCGTGGGACCTTTTAATGAGTAGTTCAATTATTTTGACAGTCAGAATACGATGCTGCCGTATAAACAGAATTTTCAGACAACCTTCACCTAAATAAGGTCAGCATCAGAGTGAACAGTCATCAAATTAAGACGTGGTGGATTCTGATCTTACTGAAGTGCATTTTCATGTTTTACACCTCAATCGCACTATGAAGTCTACCAGAGTTTTTGCAGCGTTTTGTGACAGATACAATTGTCATACTGCAGCTTAAAAACCTCCAGCCAGTGTTTCTACATTATTAACAAGAAACACAGCACAGCTGCAACATGACCGAGTGGACTTCTGTCACCGGTTGGACTTTTCTCTGTAGCATCTAAACGGGAATATGGTTGGAGCATTCTCTGAGAAACACCGCACTTGAATACTGTGTTTTTTTTAAAGAGGCATTCGGATTATAAACGTGGCCAGTTACAGAGGGGCAAAACCTGATATTTATTCATGAAGATCAGTGAAAGTTACATTGTAGGAGAAATGAAATGGAACATAGAGGTAAGATTTGGGATCATGAATGGATGAGGACAGGAAGTCTCTTACTCCGTGCTGTAGCTTCCATCTACACCAACAGCCTCTGAGCAAGACTTGTTTGTTTGTGTTCCCACCTCGTGGGAATGCTGCCAGAAAGAGCGAGAGTACTGCATTTGTATTTCCCAAAGAAAGCCACGCTGTCTGTCACCTGCCTCCAGACATCAGTGAAGCTGCATCTTATTGTTGAATTAACCGCTAAGCTAACACCTCACGTTCCTGTCAGTATTTGTTTATCATCGGCGAGGCAGTGCAGACCTGCTTCGATCACACTGACGTTTTCAACTTTTCTCACTCATACTGTTTGTTTTTTTAATGTTTGCTATTATTTCATTGATTTGCATCTGTCTTTGTATGATGGATGATGGGAAGTGAAGTCTGTTTGTAATTTGATTCTGTGAATGCAGTTTTATTTACTGTACTCCTAGTTGTGTGTTGCCCCCCAGTACTGCATGTCCCCAGTATTCTTGCTCCACATGTGACGTTCCCAGTGGGGTCATCGTGCTTGCAGAACCCTCCCAGGCCAAGAACATTTGAATAAAGGTGAACGTGGAAAGTACTTTAGTCATTGTAGTTGTTCCTGTGACTCCTGCAGTATCTTGTACTATGTTGCACAAAAGCATCAGTCAACTGCAAAAAATACATATCTGTTAATCCGTGGCCCTGACCTCCTGCCCACCCAGCAGTAGCATTTTCTTAAGAAAAGTCTGAGATTAATACAGCGGATTAAAGCCTCTCTCATCTCAAGAGTTGATATGACCGTCCAGAAGGAGATTGAAAGAATTGCCAGAGATCCAATCAACAATGACCAAAATCAAATCAAGAGCCCAAGATGGACACTAAGACTAAAGTCAGGAGGATTAGATATAATAGAGTCCCAAATTAAAAGAAGACAGGATATTTCAAAATTATTTTACGGGGGGGGGGGGGGGGTGTACAAATCCTTCTTGGAAAAAAAAGAGAGAACAACATCATTTTGGAGAGGAATGGAGGTAATAAAACGACTAACTTGTGGCTGGCCAGACCTGGTGGGAGGTAGTCACTCATGGACAGAGGTGACATCTTTTCAAACAGTAACCCAAAGATATTTAACATTAAAAATGCAGCAGTTTCAAGGCCTTGCTAGCTCATGGACAGTTGTTTTTTTGCAAAAAATAATGTTGAGTAACAGATAATAGAGAGGGGGGACTCAAACATGGTGAAAAACAGTAATTTTGAAAAATGTCAAGATGGATGTGTAACATAGAGAGCCAGTTTAATTCCCTACATTTGGCCTGTGCTCGATTCGTATTTAGCAAGATGATAAGCTTTCTGTGCTTTCTGCATGTTCTCCCCAGGAACTCCGGCTTCAGCCCACACGCCAGAAACATGCTCATTAGGTTCACTGGAGACTCTAAATTGCCTGTAGGTGTGAGGGGTTGTCTGCCTGGATACGTGAGCCCTGTGATAGACTGGCGACCCGTCCAGGGTGGACCCCACCTGTGGCCCGACAACGGATGGGCTAGACTATCACATTTCTCCTCAATGAAGTATTAAAATGTGTTCATGTTTAGTCAGTTAATGGCTCGTACGTACATCGAACTTAAGAAAACAAGTAAAACCTAAATTTTTCCACTGGGATGTTTTACAATATATCTTTCAGTGAAATGTTTACCCTCTCCAGCTCAACATGCGGCCGTCTTTATCGCCTTTAACATTTGATATGATTATTTAGAATGTAGATCTTTCATGGCACCTCTACAATATGATTTATTCTGTGCCCGTTCATTCCACAGCACGTTTTGATGCACTGAATGATTCATCCTTCATGTTGTTCCAGGATGTGAGCAGAGAAGAGGAGGGTTCCTTAGAGTTAACTAACAGAGACATCACATGCTCTTGGCTTTCATTGTCTCTGCAGAGGTAATTCCTGCATATCCTCCACCAATCAGAAAAATCATACACAGAGCGGCCCACCTCCTCTACCATCCAATCTGCAGAGCGTCTCAGAACATCATTTGTTTAATGTCCCCGTGAATATCCAGACATGATTGGGCTGGTCTGTGCCAGAGATGACGACACCAGGACAGATTAATGGGCCTGCAGATTTATGTCAGCGCAATCTGAGCTGCTTTGGCTTTTAAGCTGTAATCAAGTGAGAAAATGGGAAATGATAACTGTATCAAAATAAAAGGAATCTCTAACTGACCATCACAGTGAGGAGCTGGCTGCTGCTGGACTGTGGGGAGTCCTGCAGTAATACGAATGTGACAACAAGCCGTTCCAGCCCATTGACTCCATCAAGCTGTCTGCCACTCGATACATTTGGATAATGACAACAGGAAAATGAAAAGGTGCAGAAAGAAATCAGCCACATCGGAACTACTGGAAAAAGTGTGTATATGATTGGTCATGAGGAATGATGTTGTTTAGTTCCTCTGTGTCCTTTAAGGTAAACAGCATCCAAACAGCCTGGGAGACAAGGTTATTTTTGTCCCGCTGCTTTGCGTGCCAGAAGTGTCAAAATTGCCTCCCATTTGAGAGGGCAGGTAGATGTCAGATCCTTTTAATAAAAGCGGCCCCCAAAGCCTCTTATGTTTCCCTCCCTGTGCACCAAAACCTTCTTATAATGGCCTTAAGAGGGAACAACAAGCCCACTGATTAATTTTAGATCTTTTCCATGAAAACACTAGCTTATAGTTTAAAGCAATCTCACACAATGTTCAGGCAAGACATGAGAGCAGATTGTGTTCCATCTCAGGGATGAATATCACAGGACTGGTTCATGCCTCTATACAGTAGGAGCCCATATGGGGATCAACAGTATTAGATGGATGTCAGGACTTAATCCCCCCCCCCCCCCCCCCCCCACATTTGATTGTGCACACCTCTCTTTTTTTAGCTGACTTTATCCACTTTTAAAGTTTTCTTTTCTATATCATTAACTAAAAATGTGGTGTAGACAAAACTCACTAGAAGATTGTGTCTGCTCCGCTCGCTTACCTTTCCCTCAGAATTACACTTACATTTCTGCTTTTGAAATTGCTTGTTTTGTTTAGCTGGAAAGAGAAGTGGCGTATTTCCTCATTTTAATGGCAGATATGGTGGTTTGCTCAATAAATTCAGCTTGTTGTAGCACCCCTATTCAAGATGACCATATGAATTCAGAACGCTATGTGATCTAAATTTGATGTAGCAGGAAGATCCAATGCATCAAAATTCCTGTAAATGCACCTAATTTGTCCCTAATCAGCATTCACCACTGACACGTGCTCAACATGACCAAGAGGCAGGACACAGACCTGAAACTCAGTGATGGTGAGGCAGAACGAATGCATTTGGTGGCAGTTGTGTTGTCTCGTGTGGAGCCATGATGATGTTACCTGACAACCGAAAGTGACTTCCAAATGCGCCCCCTTCTCTAACTTTGCACGAACTTTATGAATCTAACAACAGTCAAGGAAAAAAGTGAGACATGCATCATTTGGAAGTTTACCTCCTAAAGGACCTTGACAGATTTTTAAAAATGTCTTCATCATGAAAACAGAAGCGTTCAGACTGTTTTCCTGCAGGGTGACGAAAGCTGAAGCAGCTCCTGCAACAATGTGAGAGCAGGGCTGCATCACTTCTATGACTGATTTAACACCTGATTTAACCTGCAAGCAGTCGACACTGCAGCACATTTCAAATGTCATACTTGCTGCCTGAGGATAAGTTTGACACTGAACGCGTTGCAAAGTGCGGTGCGCGTATATTAAACCTACATGCATTTGCAAGCCTATTTATCACTGCCGAGCGAGTAGATTTGAAGATGTTAAATCAGTGTTTTGGGTCATAAAGTCTCTCAGTTTTTTGTGAGCACATTTCAACAGAAAGTCATTTCAAAGTGCTTCACATGAAACACTGAGACAAAATATAAGATCAACAAAAGCAAGTGCTAAAAGACATTTCCATTCAATGAAAAAGTTTAAAGGATGAGAAACAAACTAAAACACAATAAGATGAAACTGGTCAGTGAAAGTTAGTCAGTACGAAGTATTGAGCTCAGTACCTGAGCCAAGTTTAAGACAAATGAATGAAGACCCTTCAGCATGTTTACTTCTCAATGAGCAAATCTACTTAGTTTGTTTCTTTTTGTACTGATGATTGTTGTGTCATGCTCAGCTGTCTGAGTTTATATGGAGCAGAGGGGAGAAACAATGTACAATGGTTTGCTTTGCTGTTGCCAAGGCAACATGTGCCCTCACATACAGGAACTCGGCGAAGTAAAAAAGAGACCTGGTACAAGTGGCCATGTTTGTTAATATTAACATTAGATTTCAGCCTGACCAAGAAAGACACATGAACTCATGACGAGTTTCTGAATGTAGCTTTCACCTCCAGAAAAGGCCAGAACATGAATGATTCAGATGAACTTGGACAAGCATGCATCATCTGCATATTCTGACAAATAAAATTGAACCACGATGAGTGCATTTCATTTTCCTGAACCAAAATCCTCCAGAAATCCTTTTAGTATTCTTTGAAAACCCCTAAAAATGTTGGTTGTAATGCTCGGAGGAGTTGAATCACTGCAGAGCCAGTGGCCACAAACACACACACACACACACACACACACACACACACACACACACACACACACACACACACACACACACACACACACACACATCCTTGTACTTCTATCTTTGTGAGGACTTTCATTGACGTACAATACATTTCCTAGCCCTTCACCCTAAACCTAGCCATCTCAACTGACTGCCTGACCCCTAACCTTGACCCTAAACCTAACCAAAACCTGATTCTAACCTTGACCCTAAAACCAAGTCGTGACCTTCAAACGGCCCTTTGAAGATGTGAGAACCGGCTAAAATGTCCTCACTTTCCAAAAATGTCCTCACTCTGTTGGTTAAATACGTATTCTAGTCCTCAATATATAGCAAGTACGAGAACACACACACACACATACACACACACCTGTTGTGGTCCATTATCACCATCATAGTTTTGCTCAGTCCTCCACTGATGCAGAAAAGAAAAAATGGGTCACAATCATAACAATGCAACAAAGCGCCCCTCAGCACACATATTTATCAGAAACTGTAATGTGTGGCAGTGATTGTTGTAGCACCCGTTGAGGTCTGGACCTCTTTGACTTTTCACACGCTACTGCTTTTGAGGACCACTTGACATGGTATGAAACGTACATGCAGCATGATTCTCTGGACAGCTGCGGTGAGATGCTGAATCTTGGAAACAAGTAGCGTGGTTTCAAAATGGAACTCCTGGAAGACGGACAAACGTCCATCTGATGAGATCAGCTTTGCTGTGACCAGACGTCACCAACCTTTCCACAAGACACAACGTTAAGACGGCCAGTACTTACAAAGGAATTGAGTTTGGAGTGATGCATAACATACTTTGAAATCTACTTTATGTAGTAAATATACTAATATCAATGTGCTCGTAGTACACCTGCACTAGTATTGATGATCTGTATTTCATGGGGCTAAATTGGCCCACTTTCTGGATTTTGAAAGTATACTTGTCAGTATAATACTGGTGGAAGGGTAGCAACATTGAGTGTACAAGTTAGTTTACATAGTACTGCAAGTATACGACAGGTAAAGTGTGAATTATAATAGAAAACAATTAATATAGGTACTGTACTATTCAGCCACTTGTGCCTTTGATTAATTAGAGTATATATGAAGTATGCTATGAATCGACTTCTAGGGAAGCTGTTAGTTTTTTAGTTAAATACTTCTAGTTTATGGAAGTTCACTCTTACATGTAGTTTGTTAGGACCCTGGAGCTTAGCAGGTTACTAGTAGGTTTATGTTTACTATCTTGGCCGCTGGACAAACCATGGGTTGGAACATTTGATACTGCAAACAATCTTAGATTTTTCTTTAAGTGAACATTATACTCATAGTTGAATATTTATATGTTATTTTTTACTTTTATGGTATACGTCTGGGTTACTATTTATCTATTATATGTATACTTTAAATATGCAATATGTAATCAACTGCACTTATGAAGTTAACTCATATATGTACTTTACAGGTGGACTGCACATAAAAACTTGCACACTCAGAATTAATAACATAGCTCTATGTAAACAAATGATAATGAAAAATAAATAAAATATTGTATTGGATGCCAAAATATGACAATGTAACATTATTCCCTCCTCAAGCTCACTTATAATTTTAAACTTTAACATGTAAGTTAAAAAAAAAATGAACGGCTTACTCTGTCAAAAGTAAAAGCAAAACATTAGTGGAAGCAAGTAAAAGTACAGGCCAAATTTACGACGACTTTTCTGTATGCTAATCATGAGCTAAGATATATAAGATATATAAGATATATAAGACCAGGGATTAATAGGTAGGGGACCAGTGTTGGGCACATTACTTTGAAAAAGTAATTAGTTATAGTTACTAGTTACTTCTCCCAAAAAGTAACTGAGTTAGAAGTAACTAGTTACCAGGGAAGATAACAATTGCGCTACTCTTTTTTCTGACAAGTTTAAAAATGTGAAAGAATTTGTTTTTATTTTTTTTAGAAAATACCTTTCTGCAGGGCAGAGATGCTCCCCTTCTCCTTGGTATTTTGCCTATGAACGCTCTGAAGGAGAGTGAATCAACTGTTGACAACGGCAGCTTGTTTTCTTCAACATAACGGCCAATCAGTTCGTTAAGCTCTGTCTGTGTCACAAGTTTTTGTGGAGCAGGGCAGAAAAATCCAGCTTTGGCTGCTTGGATGGCGTGGCTCCATATCCTTCTTTGTTAGCGGAGGTCACTTTAACAGCACCTGCTTGCTATCACCATTAACGGTGTCAACGTGCTGCTACGTGCTGGGTCGGTGATGTCTCTGATTGGCTCAACGTGAAATCTTTACTCTATCTTAGCCAATCAGCATGACTTAGGCACTTATCTCGCCCCTCCCCTCCCACTGCACCAAGGGAGAAAAAAAAAACACGCATTTGCGGCTCCTGTGTCTGTGTGAGCCGAGCCGGATGGCAGCTTCAATGAGTCGCTTCAGTAACGCGTAGTAACGACATGTTGGTAACGGTAACGGCATTGTAACGATAGTCAAAGTAATAAGTTAGATTACCCGTTACTGAAAAAAGTAACGCCGTTAGTGACGCCGTTTATTTTAACGCTGTTATTCCCATCATTGTAGGGGACAGATTTAAAAAGTGGCCCAGGGGTGGGGGTGGGGGGTCAGGTGTGGAGGTACTACATGAGTGACGGGAACTAAGGGGCAGGTTGCTCAAGTGGTTGCTTTATCGAACCAGTGTGTGGTATCTCTAGACTCTCACACGGAACAAAATACAGAGAAATGAGTCTTTTGACCCTTGTCTGGACCTTTGTGCACAACTAACAAGAGCAATTTTACCAGGCTCAGGGTGAAGGGAGGGGCTAAGGGTTGGGGTTGGGGGTTAGGGTGCTGATGATGTGATGCAATAAATACTTAGCTAAACTCCAGCCTTTGCAAATCGCCAATTTAGTCAGGTGGTCCAGGGTTTTGAAAGGAACTTTTTAGAACGGCGGAGTCGGAGTCCAGGTTCAAGACCAGGGTGGGATGACCTCCTTCCTCTGCTACAATGTGATGGACAATCTCAGTGTGGTGGTGTTTATCATTCTTAAAAATCGACTGGATGATTTGCAGATTTTGTGTCTGACTTACTTTACTGCGTTCAATCTACTCCGTGGAAACTGTTACAGTCTATAACTGATCAAATTTTTGTGAAAGAGAAAAGAGAGAAACTTCTGGAACAAGATGTGTTTCAGCTTCAGTTAAAGTTAGAGCTTCTTACCTCAGGAGTTTATCTGTAATGCAGTGTTTACACTGACACCAAGGAGTTTAACATCAGAGGATGATCGCTGATCAATGTTTTTCACGACTGTCCTTATAAGTCATGGTCGGAAACAGGAACTTTGTTACACGGTCAGTTTGTGGCATCTGCAAATGCCTAGAATACAAAATATCATGAAGTGGTTGCAAGAGACTAATATCTCAATGACCGATATATTACCTGGTCAATATCAACGGTAAACATAGAGCACTCTCAGACTGTGGCGTGATGGAATAATGTACATTTTGCATGCTATCCTCTGTGAGTGTCGCCTTTGAGTTGTAGCAGAAGAACAAGCCGTCTTGCAGGCTGGACAGGTAACATTGGCCCTTGTAGTCAGGAGGACGATGAAACAATCAACACAGTCCGACACTGACAACAAGACAAAAATAATACCAACAACATCTCTCATGCTCGAGTGCCCTGTAACAACTTCCACTCGAAAAAGGATTTTTTGCACGCTTTGGGGAATAAAACAAAGTCTCTTGCTTGTTCCATTACGGAGACTCTGATACCAGCTTTGGGCCAGATTCGCTAAGCAGAGCAAATGTTTATGGGTGCAATCAAAAAATGACATTGATGGGACAGCAGTGCAACCACAGCACACAGGAACACTTGATGAGGATGCAGGTATTCTACCATCAACATGCTTTTTACGCTTTTCAGGAGAGGCAGCAGAAAGAGAAGTCCTCTGACCAGAGCTGGAGGTGTTAGTGAAAGAATGCAGTGAGTAACATACCGCAGGATGAAAATATTCATCCTCCAACAGAACAAACAGAAACATTTGAATAATATTCAAAATGGAAAAGTATTGCGGCCTGGCATCAGAAAACCAAGGAGAGCATTGTTGGAGCTAGAATTTTTAAAGTCTGCTGGAGATTGAGTGCGTGTGTGTGTGTGTGTGTGTGTGTGTGTGTGTGTGTGTGTGTGTGTGTGTGTGTGTGTGTGTGTGTGGTGGCAGAGGTGAGGCAGTGTGACAGGCCACATGGCAGCTTGGGGGCGGGGGACGGGGATTGCTGTGGTGTTCAGAAGGCCAGGTGAAGTCATGACAGGCTGAAAAAAAAAAAACCCTCCACGGTGCTTCAGGACGGAAACTAAGGCTGACAAAAAGACTCACGCAGGAATCCAGTCAAGCAGTCAGTTCTGCTGTTCCCAGCAAAAACAAAAACACGTCACAACGCCTTGACATGTTCCCAGTGTGTTGCAAAAAACTTTACTTCTTGTTCCACAGCAGAAGAATTTTAGCTTATAGAGTAGAGAAACATTCTAAAATACATGGATGGAGAACAAGTCAGACCTTATCCAGCTACACCGCTGACTTACTCTAGCAATTATCTGGAGTTTAGGAAAAAAGTTCAGGATGAAAGATTTCTGGAGGCAACTGCTCAAAGAACTGAGTGTTGGGGGGAGATTCAATTCAAGCCGCTATAAGAAATATCCATCAATTGATTTCATCAAAAGAAAAAAAACGACTGAAAGAAGAGATGAATTCATGTTTTTTTGGTATTTTATCGACTTATGTTAATTAGTAACCGATTACTCGATTGAAACAATCATGAGTTGCAACTCTAGATCATTTATTTCTGATGTTTCTAACATGTTTTGCTTGATTGAAACACAATAAATGACCCAACAACACTGATTTGACTCCTTAAAATGTTTTTTATTAGTAATAATATAGCTTTCTGGAAAATTCTTGAATTTACTGTTAACTTTTCAAACATCTTGGTGACTGCCAAGTGACTTCTTGTTCATTGTTTATTCCCTTTAATGCTTTTTTTTTAAAGGCAATCAAAGCTTATTAGGACTGACAGAGACAAAGTCTTTGCTAAATAATTAACTTTTTTCAGTATAAACACCTACAAAAAGCTTAAGTAATTTATATTTCTGAGGATGCCCCTTTCAAATGGGGGTCTACTGAGTAATTCTGAATAAACTCAATTATGAATCATTAAAAAAAAAAGAATAAAGAGGAAATAAATGCATATTGTCACCTTCTTAAGATAAGTCTTTTTTTTTAAGTTTTTCAGAAAAAAATGGAGCCAAAATATCATAAGGAGTTGTTTATGGCCCATACAAAAAGGTCAAAAAATGACTTGGGCTATTATCGGAAGAAGGTGACGACATGGAATTTCCAGTTGCCTGAACATCACGCCAGTATTAACTTATTGCAGATGCATCATGTGGTCAATGGTTTTAGTGGAGGATTACAAAGAACTATAGGTTTGATTGTTTCACTTGTTCAAGACCACAAACTCAAGTTTACTCTAAAACCGTGTGCTGAGTGTGTGAATGTTGTGGGCGCTATCGTATGATTACTACTATTATTCAAATGTTTGCTGCTATATAAGTAAGGATAACGCCAAAATACGTGTTGAGGATGTATTTAGATATTACAAAAACCTGGTAGCCACCGTTATAAAAAGCCTTTGTTTGGTCTGAGTATACCAAGTTGTTCAAATCAGTAAAGAACCTAAAAATCTGATTTTAAAGGTGTAGTTGAAAATGTGTGTTTACCACTTGTCCCACATGTTACAAGTCTCCATAAAAATAAAAATGATGTTACCTCATGAAATGACATGCTGTTGATACAACAAAGTCCAATTCTGTGTGCAGGTAAAGCATCAAACTTTCCAAATTGAGCTTTGTGGAGAGAATCACCTTCCTCGGTCATGACATCCACAGCGGAGAGAAGTAGCCAGTCAGGGTGGTCGGTGCCCACAGTCAAAATCAGGTTGAGTTCAGGGTCGAGTTAGGAAAAGACTGTTGTGGCTTGTTACTGAGGTTAAATGACTTATGGTGTCAAATGTGTGTGTGTGTTGTTTGGAGGTTAAATAAATAAATAAAATTGTGAAAGTTGTGGTTGGAAACAACAACTGCATATCAAGTCTAGTGCTGGTTCAAGAGACACCCCCCACCCCCCACGCCCACCCCCAAAAAATCCAGACTGAATGCACCAGCCTGATATGTGAAGTGAGGCAGGAAAAATCAGAATCATCCAGAAGAATATATTCTAACTTGTATTCCTCATTTACAAGATGATTTTTTTTTTGTCAAACAAAAGAAGAGAAAACCAGCTGAGACAGTGGGTGTTTTGCTGTTTGTAACATTTTTGTGTTTCTTCTGATTGATGTTATATCTCCAATTTCACCCATGAAAAACATTCCCTGTCTGAATATTTAGGTGTAATGCTGGTGAGATTAAATGGGAGAATTTCCTCTGTACTCACACGTTCCTGTCTCCTCCTCACTTCCTCAGGTTTAACGTCAGTGAAAGTTGTCACCGCGGGTGGAACGTGTGAGGACAACTGCCTCTGATTTCCTGTGCTGAGATGTGTGGGCCACAGTTGGGTGCATTAGTACCAGCAGCACCAGAACTCATCAAGGAGTACATGGGGATGTTCTTTGTTCTAGGCTGACATCAACACCAGAGAAGGGGGTTCTGCAGGGGGGGTGGGACACATTCGACAGTATTCCGCACACACTTATGATCTAGTTGAGCAATGAACTTTCCATCAAGTCATCTGCAATAAGCAACACAAATTTTGTTTTATAATTGAATGATATTATTAAAATTGAATTTATAACAGACCTACAAACTTTTAAAAAAAGTAACGCCCTTTTAAGAAAGAGTTATAGATTGTTAAAGGCCTTGTGAAACAGAAGTCAGGCTATTTGTTTCTACATATTGTTAGTATTTTGGTAGAAAACATACTGAGGGAGTGACGGACCAAATGTTATCAAATGGAAACCTCTGAGACGATGGAAGGACTCGTTTATATTGACCAACTTTACAGCGAGTCGTGATATGGTTTCTGCTATTGATTGCTCTGTACTTTTTCTGCTGCTACTATCCCATTCTTAATCAATCCATCAGAATGTGATGCCATCACAAAAGGCCGTGAGACTCTGTTGGACACATGCATCTCTTAGTTGCTCACAGCTTGCCTCGTATTCTGTGTCTGATCCCTTAAACCATGGACAAAAAATGTTTTCCAGCTTGTTTACTGATGTTACCAACATGATTTCAGCACAACCTGACCTATGTTCTCTTGTGTATTTGAGGCAAATGAGGAGGAGATGGTGAGAGTTGTGAGATGGTTCCAATTAAATAAACTGTCATTAAATATTTTAAAAAGTCTGCTTTTCGTACATTAGCATTGCTAATATCAAAATATTTGCTGGCCAACTGGAATAAATGTGTAATTATCGATGATATTGACAATGGAATTTTATTAATCTATCTTTTTCTGCATTATTCTATGATGTCTCCATGGTTGTTTGATGGTATTGAATGGGAAACCTTCTAACTGTAAGACCAGCAATGTTTATGAGACCTCTGCCCCCCCCCCCAATTTGGAAAACTGAACATACTGAATGGTTCAAAAGTTATTTGGACACATCAGATATTGTGGTGTACAGATGAAATGCCAACATAAATGTTGGTTTGAGAGCATTTTAAAAGGACATTATTTTTACATTTATGTCATTCTAGTAATTTCCTAACATGTATATCGTCACTATTTCTTCAATTTTTTCTCTGTTTAGTTATTTTGTTGGTGAAAGACTGCAGGGAGTCGAGTCTGCAGTTGTCGCAGAGCTCTTGTAGCCTCAGTACATGCTCCACAAACCCCTCAACTGAAACTGTGGAAGAAAAAAAAATCTGATGCATTGTTTTACATCACGTATTCATGCCAATACCTTTATTAAGGTTAACACACATACACATACAAACACAAATGAATTTTGTCTGTCAGATCAGTCTCTGAAATGAAAATAAATAAAAAAAAATATATATATATATATATATATTTTTTTTTTTTTTTTTTTTACAGTGATCATAAACAGAACAAATTTAGACATTTGGCTGGAAGAAATACTGACACAGTGGAGGGAACCCTCAGATCAGATAATGGGTCTATTCGTGCTGTCAATCCATTATCGGTTAATATCCATCAACAAACTCTCAGGAGCTTCTGTCATTGGCTCCCAGTTTGGTACCTAAAGTTGGTATTGTGCAACTCTGAGAGTAAAAAAGCTAAATCATAACATTGTCGGGAGAGGATTTGCCACATCCAGCCAGCATTTATAAGCCCGGCCTCGCATGCCTGCAGGCAAGAAGCAAGCGAGCCTTAAATCAATGCATGAGCTAATTGCTGTTGGAGCTGAATAGAGGGGTCTGGGTTACAGCAATAGGATCAATGTTTATTGTGTGGATGAGCTGCCAGTTGAGCTTGAATAAACTCAAATTAGAGTATTTTTGCCTCATTTACATATGAGGAGCACACACACAACGGGCGTTAATCCTTCCATGCTGAGATGCAGGTGTAAAACAAAATGGAGGAGGAACATTTTTAAGGTTATTAACAGGAAAACTAGTGTTAAAGGGTGGCAACATCCTGGGATAAGTGTGTAGGGCTCAGGTAAATCAGCACCCTCCTCCACCCAGGGCATAATGTGGGCCATCTGGGTTTGGCAAGAGAAGACCAATTCAGGTGGGTGACACATTTTAATCAAGTTTTATCAAATGAAAAACTTTTTTGGATCATCTGTCAACTTTTTTGGGATCGGTAATTGTTACTAGCGAGTTAGCTGCCTCGTGCCATTTGTTTATAACTGCAAATAACTTGCAAAAACTCGATAGAGGGTATTTGCTATTTTAGGGAGGAAGGTGTTTTATCGGGTCGGTAACTCAAATCACCTTAGGCTGAAAATCAAAACTTCTCCTCAAACATCACAGCGTTCTGAAGAGGCATTAGTGCTGAACCTGGTTTTCTCACTGCAGGCGCTGCATTAGAACCAATCTAGAAATAGGAGCAAAGGCCATCCAGACCAGGTTGTCTCCAAGAGGCCCAGTATCATCATCCAGTAAATCTCTGTCACTCCGTTTGAGGACACTTTAACCCCTTTGGTATTTTCAGCTTCATCAGCTCATGATTCTTGAGCTATAATGATTACATTGTTTGTTTGTTTGTTGCATTTAACTGTGCCATCAAGCAGGACCATGGTCATCTTTTATTCTCTGTGAATCAGGACTGCCCCCTCCAGCTCAGACCTTTCCTCAAGATTAGCATGCACCTGTACCTCACAGGACGACATGAAGAAGTAGAACCAAAGAAACCCACCAGCTGTTGCCAAGTGTCAACTGATCTACTTTGAATTGTTCTGATGATTTATATTCAACAAACTGTCTCAAAATGTTAGAATTGCAGATTGTTTCCTGAATATTGCTGTGAACAATGTGAGATGTTCCTACCAACGTATATGGCAGAAAGTATATTGCAGGGTCTTTTTTCTACTTGTGGTTGGAGCCCCGGCTCCATCACGGATCTTTCTGGGTGAGTCTCCATGTTCTCCCTGTTCCTGCTGGGTTCTCTCTGGTACTCCAGCTTCCACCACAGTCCAAAGACATCAAGAGGGGACCAGGTTAATCCAGACTCTAAATTGACCGTAGGTGTGACTGTGAGAGTGAATGGTTGTCTGTCTATATGTGTTGGCCCTGCCATGGACTGGTGACCTGTCCAGGGTGAACCCCGCCTCTCACCTGAAGGCTGCTGGGATAGGCTCCACCCCCCCCCCCCCCCCCATGACTTTAACAGGATAAGAGGTAGAAAATGGATGGATGGATTTATATTCTATGATGAGTATTTTTTTCATCATTTTACACAGTGGTCAGTTTCAGCATGGTTTCTGTGCAATCAATTTCTAATGTTAACTTTATTGGAGAATGACATCATAGATATTCTAAACTACAGTGAGTTAACATTCCCTTTTACAGTAAACAGTGAGAATTTATATTAGTAGATTGTAAAGTCATTGTACTTTTTGAATACTGAAGAAGTACAGTATATTGCTGGCATCCCCGCTGCAAGTATTTTAATGTTGATTGCAAATATACAGCTAAATATCTTATTTTACATTAAACTGTTAAGTCTTAGCTGTTATCTTACATAGAAATTCCATCTTGAAAAGTTGTACATTACAAAATATTCCCGAATTGACCGTTAATACATATTTCAAAAATGATTTGCTGAAATACTCTCGATAAGAACAGATTTTTATTTACTTGTGAAAATGTCCTCTCTTTTTGTTGAAATATCAGCTCTAAATGTTGTTGGAAGTCCTCATTTTCTCACCGTCTGACATAACATCCACTCTGCAAGTGTAAAGATGTTGATGCTTTATGGCACGGATGCAAAGTTTCCCAGGAGTTCAGTGGTTCAACCACCCTGGATCACGCCCACTGCTGGATACAGACAAGGTTTCTCACCACCTGGCGACGCAAAGCCTTTTCCTCCAAATGGCTCGCAACAGTCGAACAACAGGAGCAAATGCTGTATCAAAATGTCTTTATGTTGGACACTGGAAGATAGTTACTAAGAAAAAAAAATGACAGAAGGAATACTTTTCAATTTTGCATACCGAGAATAAAGTTTAGATGTCGATAATTCCATCAAAATACAAGAAAAAATTAAAGCTGCAAGCAGCGTTGTTAGGGCCTGAGCCCCCGCGCGGCCTACGGCCGCGTCCTTGACACCGGCCCCAATCCAACGGTGTAATCGGCAAATCCCTAGGCCTTGTAGTTTAGGAGATATGAGCCTCAGTGCGCTGCACAGTGTGAGTGCAGAGCTGAGAGCAGAGCTGAGAGCAGAGCTGCCAGCTGGCCCTTTAAGAACCCCTCCCCCGCTGCACTGTGTCTGATCTGTGCTGGAGTGGAGAGAGTGGAGGATTAAGAGAAATATAGTGTGTAAAAGCTGAATAAGTCGTCATACGTTGGTCAAAAGTCACACAAAATACCATATTTTTGTAGGGATTTTTGTCAGGAATACAGTGTTGTGTTTTTAAAAGCTGTGGAATGTATGGTGTAGATGTGAGAAGCATTTGTTTGAGAGTATGTACCCTGAGAGGACACGCTCTCCCCATATACTTCCATTGTAAGGCGAAAAGTGTCTCCCCCACTTTGACGGCTCATAAAATCCAAACCGAGCGCGTAGTATATTAGCCTTTAAAGATTTTTGAAGAGCACAGTTGGGAGAGTAATGTGTGAAAGTTTGGAAGCCCTGGCATTTACGGTTCAGGAGGAGATAGATTTTGTTCGGGGCGCAAAATTGTCCAAAATTAGACATCCGTGTCCAAATTGTGGACATCCTGTTACAGTTAGGTCAGGGGTGTGAGTGTATGATTTATCCGTCTTGATGAGACGAGTTCAATGGTGTTTGTCCCATGTCTGTAGGACATTCCTACAGTCTGTGGCGTGGATTTTTGTGTATGTAGGTGGCGCTATTGAGTAGAGCGCCTCTTTTTTTTTTAATTATCGAATTTTTCGCCGCACCTGATGTGCTTACCAAATTTGGTGAGTTTTCATGCATGTTTAGGGGGTCAAATTTACTTTTGAAGTGGCGAGTGTGACTTCGAAACATAATAGGGTCTTCGCCAGGGACTGGCTCAGGCCCTAAAAAAGAAAAATGTCAACATGAACCGTTTGGAGTCCCAATGGACTGTATTTCACTTCCAGCACCTTGGACTCGTCTGGTGCTTTGGAACAACTGGCAGTCCTGCCGAAGTGCGCAGGTGGAGGTGTAGCGAAGTACTCTGTAACCTCTCATCTCGAGGTTACAACTTTGTCCTACCTGACGGGCAAAAATGAAATCCAATAAAACTCTTCTTCTTACACATTCAACCTCAAACCTCGTTCAAAGTTTTCACATTCATTGACAATCAGTAAAACATCTGATTTCAAGGGGACTGTGAGCATCATTTGTGACATCACTGTTCCTTATCCAGCATGTCCACTCACAAACCTGGAGCATCTCGTGCAGCGGGAATACGAATGCACTTTGGGACATGTTTGCTGTTTCTGTGTCAGACAGGTGAGTTTTGTGTGACTTGGAAGTGATCACATTGTTAGGGAGATTTAATCCGTGCAAAACTGCTCAAATGGCTCAAAACTCGGATCATTGTGGTGATAAAGCAATCACATCTAGATGAATAACAACAATTGAGAAGCCCCAGTTTCAACAGATGATCCCAGACCTCCATCAGGGCGTTTCTGAAAATGACCTCAATATTTCTCCTCATCACCAGGAGCCCAGCCTCCCCTCCTCCTCCTCCTCAGCATACATGCTGTCTGAACTCTCCCTCTCACTGGAGCTTGTTGGGAGCCCCTCAGGTAAAATGGCCTGCAAACACATGAATTCAACATGGCCCTTGTGGCTCTTGTAACTCCAACACAACACGGTGGATTCCAGCAAACTTCTTGTATGCCTCTTTAGAGAATAAAAGCATCTCTTTTCATTTTCCTTGTATACCTCTGGCCAAGCAAAGCCCCCCCCCCCCCCCCCTTAATCCGTCCCTCTATTTCAGGAAGAAAAAAAAAACAAAACCAGGTTCACGCAGTGCTTTAGTGGCTAAAAGTGAAAGAACTTGTGTTTTTTTCTTTTCTTTTTTCTCCTCTCTCCCTGCGCTGAGTTGAGCCTGGAAAATTGCTTCTTTTCATTGGAGGAAAGTAGGAACTACTTTAATAGGATCCGAAGGGAGTTTCAGCTCAGGTGGAAATTGGAAGTCCTCGAAAAAGAGGGATCCCATCTCCGAGGACTGGCAGCTTGCTCCTGAAAAGATCAGGAAATTACAGCCGGAGACGTTTAGGACGACTCTACCAGACAAATGTGACCGTTTTTACCTACTTTGTTGAGGGATGTGATGTCATATTAGTGACACAGATGACATATGGTGCTCTATGTGCCAGCCTGCTCTAGATTGGTTAGGAGGGCGTCTCCTCTCCTGGCTGTCACCCAGCTCTGAGTTGGGTGCCCGCTGATGTCAGGAGACTGTGATCCGCGCTGAAGAAGGCGGCGCTGCCAACATGTGACAGAGAGCAGTCGGCTGGTTTCTCCACACACCCATCTGACCATTCCAGAGGTAAACTCCGACCCAACTTCATGCAGCAGCTCGGATTGCAACATTTTTTTTGTCTTTTTTCCCTCCTCTCACCTCTTCTTCCTCTTCTCCCTAACGAGCTCTGTAATGTCCTGGTAATTTTGTGTGCACTAGTTAATGAGCATTAAGCCATCACCCCTGGATGCTATTGTTGCAGAGGAGGGGGTGGCCATTTGAATGCAAATGCGTGACACAGTGGCGGCAAGGTGCTTATTAAACTGATGTGTCCTCCTGTCTCTTCTGCTGGAAGCTCGGGAGAGTGACAAGACGCCGGAGCCGCGGCTCGGACTATCCCGGGAGTAGCTCGCATCACAACTTTCTCTTTTGGCTGCAAACAAAACCACAACAAATGGCAAGTTCTGCATCTCTGGAGACGGTGATGTCCTGTGGTAGGACCGGACACTCCGCGCCTCCCAAAACCCTCGCCTTCTCTATAGACCGAATCATGTCCAAGAGCTCGGAGCCGAAGGGGAGCGCGGAGGAGCGGTCCGACGGGAAGAAGCTGCTGGGGCTCTGCTCCCCGATCCCCTGCATGATCCCGCTGCAGCCCTTCAGCTACGACCTCCAAGCCAAGGCCCTGATGAACTACTCGGAACTGTGGAGAGCCAGTTTCAGGGGGACTTTTTGCGGATCCACAAGCGTACCGTGCAAAGGGAACTGCGGCGTGTGCGGCAAAGCGGAACCGGGACTGAAGCAGCCGCTGATGACGTCGGGGAGCAGGGTGGTGAAACCGCAGGTCATCCACCAGACGGTGGCCGTGCCGAGCGGCGGCTCCCTCTACTATCTGAACTACCTGGACTCAGCGTACCAGCAGTCGGAGCTGCTGGCCGGACACTGGTTCTCCAGCCCGCAGGCCCAGGCCTCTCTGTCGGCTCACCACCGACTCTTGCTGCTGGAGAACGCCAAACTGGCGGGCGTGGCGGGAGACAAGCTGCCCACACCTCAGTACCCGCACAAGGAACATCTGCCGGGGCAGCTGGATCAGCTAGTGAAGGAGAGCAACGGCCTGAGCGCGGAGAAGAACGGCTTCAAGACGCATAACAAGCTGAGCAGCGGCGGCGCGGCGGTGGACGGGAAGCCTAAGAGCTTCACGTGTGAAGTGTGTGGAAAGGTAACGTGTATTTAGATTTAAGGAGAACAGGAAAGGGAGAAAAAAAAACTCAAATACGTAAAGGCTGTAATTCATAATTAAATGTGAAAGCCCAATGAGTGTGGTGGGTTTGATTCTAAATACAGGCCTGTATTTTTTAACCAAAAGATAAAAGGCCTGATTGAAAATAAAAGAGCCTAAGTTATTAACCCAAATAATTATTATAAAACATCCTGATAATTAATGAAAAACAACTATTCAGTTGCAGCAAAATTAAATCAAATTATCTGGCTAAATTAGGTAGCCAATTTTACATTTATTTATCATTTATTTATTATTATTGGATATCCTGCAGTTATTGCAAGGGTTCCTTATAATAACGTGTTTTTGTTTGTTTGTGTATTTTTATTTCCCCGCAGGTTTTTAACGCTCATTACAACCTGACCAGACACATGCCGGTGCACACCGGGGCCCGGCCCTTCGTGTGTAAGGTGTGCGGGAAAGGGTTCCGGCAGGCCAGCACGCTGTGCAGACACAAGATCATCCACACGCAGGTGAGACGCGGCGCACGCCTCACGTCTCGGCTCTGCACCCTCTTTTTTTTTCTATTCGTTTTTTTTAACGTCCTGTATTTTCATTCCCAAAGGAAAAACCTCATAAATGTAACCAGTGTGGCAAAGCGTTCAACAGAAGCTCCACGCTCAACACGCATGTCCGCATCCACGCAGGATACAAACCGTTTGTCTGTGAGTTCTGCGGGAAAGGTTTCCACCAGAAAGGTAAGAACCCCGAGCTTTGACGTTGTGATGCCTGCTCCAGTGGGGTCGGTATTCAAGGGGCTTATTTACTCCGCAAAGGTTTAAAAATGGCCGAAACATTTTTAAAAATGTTGGTGCCTCTGGGATTTTTGTATAAAACCCCATAACAATTTGGATAGCTGACAACGTATGGATTAAAAAAAAAAACATATTCCCGTTTATTGATTTATTTATGATGATTCAAGGACGCGACATTTATGAATTGGGTGACAGGTTGAGGGACAATTCCTTTACTGAGCAATGATCTCATTTGAAAATTTGATGTAAAGAAATCTCTCTGTTTTTAGAAAATACCATGAAGGAAAAATAAAAGGATTTGTGCTCCGTGGGAGGTTTGACACGGGCTTCCGTGTGTGATGGTCTCATACTTGCTATTTTTCAGGGGTCTTCTACTGTTGCTATGTTGTCGTGATTTGTAATTGAGGGGAACGCTTTAATATTCGTCATTCCGTCTCTCCTTCGCACAGAGGACCATAAATCAGTAGCCAGTGTTCATTCCGTGGCCGTGTTCCCCGTGTTGTTTGATCCCCCCCCCCCCCCCCTCCCCAGACAGCGTCGCGCCGCGGCGACCCCCGTGGAAGCAGAGCGGAGCTGTCACTCGCTTCTCTTCAGCTGCTGGGATGTGAAGGAATCTTCAGCACGCAGCAGCTGAGAGCAGAAGCAGCAGCTCCATATGCTCTTGCTCTCTGTTATCTGTGAGCGTAATGGAAGGGGAAATAATTGCAGACCCACTGATGAGCATGAAGCGATCAGTGGAAATAGGACATGTCACTTTACACGGACTAATTCTCCCTTCAAGATGGCAGCATTTGCTCTGGGTCAGCTGCTAGACCCCGGCAAAGTTGGCAATCGGGGGCTTTTTTTTTTGTTGAGTTGTCGCTTGCGCTTGATTTTGACTAAGTTTGACAACTTCTTGACTTCGACACACAAATCCCAGATTAATGAAGGCCGGGCAGTGCAGAGGGACCGACGAGGCTCTAACTTCAGAGTGAACTACTGACCTTGGCAGGGGAAAGAAGGGAGAAGAAAAGGAGGCCTCTCATATTCCCTTTCTTTAAGCTCACACACCGGTACACAGTTTCTCGCTCCCCCCTCAACGTTTCCAATCAACCATAAAAATATGAATTTAAATTATTAACCTTTTATCACCTCTATTTATCCCAACATTATTGGCTACACAATGCAGATTATTCATAATTTTCTCATGCAATCATTTCAATTTCTCTGTATTATTATAATTATTATTATTATTATTATTATTATTATTGTTAGTAGTAGTAGTAGTAGTGATCTTGATCTTACATTGAAAGATGACCTGATCTTGATTATTCAGTTGTGAGATTGCTTCATTTTTTGAGGCGTGTTTTGTTTCTGAGTCTGTGTCCTCTGACACTGGGGTTTTATTGTTCCTGCAACCCATTTGAAGACACGTTCTGTCCGACTGCATGACTCTGGAGGGAAATAGGCTGCAGGTTGTGTTTGGTATTTGAAAGTTTCCACATTTGCAGACAAAAATAAAAAATTGTTCCGCTCAGTGTCATTTCACTGAAGGTCATAGGATGCTGCATCAGTCAGGCTTCTTCTCTTTTAAGGGTTGGTGTTAAGACTGTTATAATTGTGAGACCAAACTATTTTTCATTTGTACGTGAGGCTGCTGCTGCCCTCAGAATCACGTTCTCATGCATGTGTTCTTGTCTGTTCCCCAGGAAACTACAAGAACCACAAGTTGACGCACAGCGGGGAGAAGCAGTACAAGTGCTCCATTTGCAACAAGGCCTTCCACCAGATCTACAACCTCACCTTCCACATGCACACGCACAACGACAAGAAGCCCTTCACCTGCGCCACCTGCGGCAAGGGCTTCTGCCGCAACTTTGACCTGAAGAAACACATCCGGAAGCTGCACGACAACGGCTTCTCCTCAGCCACAGAGACGCCCAGAGAGCTGCAGAGCTGAGCCCCGTTTGCTCCTCCTCTCAGACTGTGAGACCTCCAGTCAGTTGGCTCATGCTCTGCAATTGTAGAAGGTCCATGAAGACGGTGGGGAGAGTCCTGAAACGGACACACAGGTCATCCTGTTGCTATAGGATCCCAGCAGAGAGCAGAACAACAGCAAACGCTTAACCCTGGCTCCCACACGTAGGAAGAGGGACTCACCGCCGGTTAGAAGCTCTCACAGGCATCGAACAACAGGACAAACCTCCGCTGAACTGTAAATAATAGGTTATGGGAAAAAAATGTTATTTAAAATGTTGATCATTTCTGGGGAGCGCCTTTCTATGTTGTGCATTTCACAGAAAATTGTTAATGTGAATAAATAAGTTATAAGTTATATTGAAAAGTGAATGTTTGAGCCACGTCGTTTCCATTATCAAAGACATTTGAAAATAAAACTGAATGACACCATGAATGTTTTGATCAATATGATGTTTTTTTTAATTTGACATTTACATTTGCAGAGTGCAGTGCAGCTGGTGAAGTAACAATTACAAAAACAACAAATATATATCCATATCTATATACATATATGTTTATATATAGATATATATAGCTACATCTATATTTATATATAGATGTAGATATACGTGACATATTTTAGAAATACAAGATACAATTTGCAGCAAAAGTGTAAGCAAAAGCAAAAATGTCAGAAAAAAATGACAAAAGAGAAAGATTTGTATGAAACAGAAACAAATTATGAGAGCGAATTAACAGGATTTCAAAAATAACAGAACCCCTTAAATGATCCTGAATTTTTCTTGGTTTTAGACCTCCCATCTTGTTTCCTCTGATTTATTTTTTCCCTGAGTTCCTCGTGACTGTGGGACCCAGACCAGTTCTGCTCCAGACCTGTTGGGCCCTGACAGCGGAGGTATCCGTGCGGGTGTGAAGTGCGGGCAGAAACCCACATATGGACTCAGTGCTCGTCTGTGTGCTCTCCATCCACTTTGCTTCAACATTTATTGACAGACACGATCTTCCTAATGCCGCGTTTACACTTGACTCGGGCGTAATGTCTCAAATGATCAGAAGTAACATGGACCCTTGAAAGCGAATGACATTAACAAGCTAAACGGCCTCGGGAGGCTTGATTGTGGAGAGGGTGGGGGTTGCGGGGTGGGGGCTGGGGGGGCGCATCCCGAGCCGCTCATCAGAACAGGAGATAATGGAGCACTCAGGCCGCAGCTCCTCGTCTGGGCCTCCGCCTTAATAGACCGCGAGTTATTCTCCGCACGGCTCCTGGAACAATATTATCCCTGCACACATTCTGTGGAGAGGCAGCTCCGTGATCCCAAATGGCTCTCCTTCTATTAACAGCCAATTAGCGCGCAGGCGGGCCGGCCCGGCCTGCGGAGGCCTGCCACCGCTCATATCTCCGAGCTGCTGCATAAACGTCCCCTCCACCCGGCACCTGCTCCGCTTGAAGGGAAATCCACCGACACGAGTGCTGGGTCGTAGAGGTTCTGTCTGGCAACATTTGGAAGAGTTCAACGGACGAGCCGCTTTTGGTGTTGAGTGTATTTGTAATGTTTCGGTCTGTCACGGTGATTGTTGTTTTCAAAATCATTCTCTGGATTCAGCAACGACGATTTAAAGGAGAAGTGAGGTCAGACAGACGCAGCAGTCCACCAGCAAACACGTGTGACTGGCAAAACCAAAGAGACAAATACAAATCACGGAATTATGAGAAATATATACTTGATGTTTGGGGCTGTCATGGTTACCAAACGTTTAGAGGTGCAAGAGACCCCCACTTCCCTAGAGGTGCACGAAGACACCCCCCAAAACACACACACACACACACACACACACACGCACGCACGCACGCACACACACACGCACACGCACACACTAGGCCTTTATCCAGACGAACATATTTACGTGGACAAACTGCTTGTTTGAATTGTAGTTATACTAATTTCATCTTTATATTCAATAAAACTCTTTTAATTTTTTCCCTGCAATTGTGTTGTGCCCCCGTCTGTCTCCCGACCCCCACTTTGAGAAGCCCGGTGTAGCTTGACAGGGAAACAGAAATGTGCGGTTTCTCTCTGATCACGCAGAGGCGACATCAACGTTAGAGACAGCTTTCACACACACACACACACACACACACACACACACACACACACACACACACACACACACACACACACACGGCTGTTGCATGCTTTTAGTGTGTGTGTGTGTGTGTGTGTGTGTGTGTGTGTGTGTGTGTGTGTGTGTGTGTGAGTGTGTGTGTGTGTGTGAGTGTGTGTGTGTGTGCGGGCCAAAACCTGCAGGCTGCTGGACGTGAAAAACAAAGTCAGAGCAGTAAACAACCTAAAGGCTAGCAGGCTGCCCTTTTCTCCGCACTCTTCCTCCTCCTCCTCCTCCCTCCCGCACCTCTCCAACATCTGAGCAACCGCCTCAACATCCACAAACACGTTAATTGACGAACCGGGGCTTTAATTACGGCGCGCTCACTCGAAGGAGCGGGAGCGCGCTCGCTCTAATCAGCCGTCAACAACAAGAGCACATCTTTATTTGCTCCCTCCGCCACCGGGGGATCGCCGAGGATTGAGGCAATTTACGGGCCACAAAAGAGCTCGTTTGAGACAGGAAAGGAAGAAAAGCGAGAGGCGGACTTTTTGTCTGGCCGCCTGAATTGATTGTAAATGGGAGATTAGCGGGGAAGCTGCAGCGGCGGCTCCTAAGTGCCCGATCGAGGAGGGGGGAGAAAAAAGCACCAATTAAATCTACCAAATGTTAACTTACATCAGTTTCCCCTCAGTTTAGCCCACATGAAATTCCAATTAAAGCGTCCCTGTTCTAAAGGCTTTTTTCTCGAGGGGAGAGGGTGGAGGGGTGACACGCAAGGTTCCCACAACATCTGCGACGGGCCATTTGGACAGAAGCAGTTTATCAAACAAACGGACAAATACGGAGAATTCCTTAAAGACACTGACGCGGGTCGGTCTGCGTTTGAGAGACGGCGAGGAGTCGTTGTCTCAACCTGTATTAACTCATTAAAAAAGAAATAAAGATGAGTGAGAAGCTAAAAAAAAGGTGATTTAATAAAAAGAAGGAAGAATGAAGTGCAACCTGCTCATACTTCGGAGGTATGGAGTTGTTTAAGTGTCTTGCAAACAAACAATAAACGGATGAAATCAAATTTAAGCAAATAAAAGAGTAACACAAGATCGAGTCTTTAAACCCATAAATAATTTAGCATTTTTGATGTCGGGGGTCTGAGGCCAACAAGTTAATTTTTTTTTCAATGACAGCATCATAAAATATTTAGGTAAATATCACACTTGTGAATTTATAAGTGTTAACATGTTGCAAAAATGGGGATTGCTAACAGCTAACAGGCGGCTACCAAGACTGCAGAACAGGACTCAGAACATTTAAGTGAAAAGCAGGACAACGGAAGTGAAAAGTGTCCAGGTCAGGCGCGACACTGCATTTCTGCTTCAAAAACCATCATGTGTGAAGGTCACATTGCTAAAATGTTTAATCGCCTTTGGATTTTCTGTAATAATCCATAATCCAGTGTAAGAATCCCGCCGGTTGGTGGTTGTGTGTAACTTCCTGGTGGACCACAAGAAAACAAATCAAGAGAAGAAGAATATTGGAACATTTACAATTAAGTGGACACTTGTGACTCAAATGTCAGAGAAAATACCTCAGAGACTGTTCCATCACATGCTGCCCCCCCCCCACACACACACACACACCTGTGCAGACAGTTTCCAGGCTGTGTTCTGCAGTTAACCTGAGATTCAGTTCAACATTTAACAAAACTGCTAGACTTCCAAACAAAACCTTTGGATTAGCATCAGTGAATTTTCATGGTATTGTCAGATCTGTAATTAAATAGTGACTTGGTTTGTGTGCCCCGGCCAGCGTGTTGGTACATTGTTAGATATTAGCACAGATTTATTGATCCAGGATGGGTTTTTTTCTATTGGCATCAAATATACTTACATTGTGAACACTGAAAAAGGATTGTTATTCTTCTGAGGAGGCTTTTTTTTTGAGGAGAGCAATGTCTCAATCAACACAAAATGTTAAAAATATACTAAATAGATGTTGGTGTTGGAATATTGTGAAAAAGACATTTATGAAAGTTTAAATATTAAAACGTTGTTGAGCATTTTTTATTTGACATTTTAATGTTCAGCACAGTACTTGTGTGTGATGTCAATTCATTTTGACTCATTGAAATTAATCAGTAATTCAATCAGTTATTTAACTCTAAATGTGAATTATATTCCGCAACGTGCCAATTTTTTTTTAAAGCAACTTCATTTTTTCCGTTGACATTTTAGTAGGAGCATAACATTCTTGGGCCGTCTCTGGTGTTAGACCCCCTCAGCTCCTCCTCCCCTCTCGTTAGAGGCACTGGCCCTGCACAAAGAGCCTCCAGGATTCATTGTGAAGTACTGAGGGGTTAATGAGCAGTAGCTTCACTTCACTCCTTGGCTCTATTCCTGCTTTAAAAGAGAAGCGGTTGAAAGGACCGAGGATGGAAAAATGCAACAATGGAATTTGGAAATGTCGGGGTCTTATACGTTTGACAACACACAAATGAAGTCATGCTACATTTGCTGCTGGTCTGCTGAATATTTGATGAAGAAAATACAGTCGCTGAAGCTTCAGAACAGAGCAGATCGCAGCATGTCTTGGGGCTGAGCACTGAGGAATCCAGGGTGTGATGCATGGAAATGAGCCACTCCAGAAGCAGCCGTGCACACAGATTAAACCCCAACAGCCGCGGCATTCACTCGCACCTCATTTAGATTCTTTTACAAAGTCAATCCTGAGCCTTTCTCAACCGAAATCTCATCAGAATGTCTTAAGACAGCGGTGAGCAGTGTGCTCCTGGGATGTGCCGGCCCGTCTGCCATGGCATGTCAAGGGCGTAGCGGGCCTGCTGAAGGTGCTTTGTGGCTGGGAGGGGAAGTGGTGGGATGCTGGGAACTGAGCAGAGACGGAGCTCTCATCGCTGATCTGATGTCAGACTCCACTTTCTGACCTTCATCTGTCGGTCCATCCCATCGTCTGTTTGGTGCAGCTGGAGGGGGGAGAGCTGAGAGGGGAGCCTCTGCTATCTGAGGGGGAGAGGAGGGCTGATCCCTCCAGGTCTTAGTTTTTCTAAAACAAACTCAACAGAAGGCCAACAATTATAGCCTGCTGTTAATTTAATCATGATTCGCCAATTATGAAACATCATGGTACAATTGTAAGGTCAGCGCACCCCCCCCCCCCAAAAGTTCAGACACACACCCTCACATGGAAGTATGACACAGGTAACGCTGTTTTCAGGCGTTACAGGAATAAAACACAAAAATAATGATGTCTGTTCGCAGCATTAAGTAAAAACTAGAAAACTAATTTTCACAAAATCAATTTTCATGGAAGGGGTGAATTCCAGGCCACGACAGAAGCATCTACACATTTTGGGTGTTATGATCCATGTTACCATTTACATATCAAATGAGTTTTAAGCAAGTTTTAGAATATCGCAAAAAGACAACAACAACAAAAGGTGCATGTGAATTTACAGTGACTTCAATTAAATGGTTTGGAGTGAAGGGGCGGCCCGGTGGTGCAGTGGTCAGCACTGTCACCTCACAGCAAGAAGGTTGTGGGTGGAGCCCCAGCTGGAGCACAGGATCTTTCTGTGTGAGTCTCCATGTTCTCCCTGTGCCTGCATGGGTTCTCTCTGGTACTCCAGCTTCCTCCACAGTCCAAAGACATCAAGAGGGACCAGGTTAATCCAGACTCTAAATTGACCGTAGGTGTGACTGGGAGAGCCAATGGTTGTCTGTCTCTATGTGTTGCTCCTGCCATGGAGTGGTGACCCGTCCAGGGTGAACCCTCCCTCTCGCCCAAAGTCAGGTGGAATAGGCTCCACCCCCCACCACCCCTAACAGGATGAGCGGTAGACAATGGATGGATGGATGGGATGGCTTTGGAGTGAATAGACAGGTGCCGGAGTGCACATGCTGCCAGAAGATGGCGGTGCAGTTACTGTGACAATGACTGTCACACTGTAGAACAAGTGGCTTTGAGTCTTGAAACTCAACAGGTTGTTGTTTTGGCTTTACGTGGATTTAAAGTGGAGATCTGTGTTGAGGAGCTACGTTCTGAATTGTTCTCAAGTATCAGCCAGGATTGGACAGGCTGCTTCTGTCAAGAGGCGGAGACTAAGTTTGACAGTGGGGGTTTTTTGGTACGTCAGAGCTCTTTTGTATTCGGGGTTTCCAGCTCATGTTTTACACAGTTAGCATAGAAACATGTTACTTGTTTTTGGGGTTGTGGTTGGGATTCTCTTTGTAACGCATCAGAACATGGGACAAATATGAGACGCCCCGTTGGTCAGAGGGCTTCAGTCCCTTGGCCTCTCTAATCAGGAGCCACTGGTTGCACTTGTGGTGGTCTCCTTCCCATAGCAGGGGGTCTATAAGGAGAGGGTCCCTGCTCCGTTTGGAATCGGTCTTGTGTGAATTGGCAGGCTTTATCTGCGGTTGGGAATATTGAGTTCGGTTGTTCCTGCCCCTCTTCTCACAGACTCCCAACTCTTTCCCTTGTTTAATTTCAGACCTTGTTTTTGCCATTAGAGAGAATTAGTAGGTGGCTTAAAGTCTGCCTTGCAGAACGCAAATGAGCCTTTTTGATATTTTTCAGATGATGTTTGAGTATAATTAAGCTTGATTTAGTGTTATGTGTAACGGCCTGTGTTAGCGTATTCATGACGCTCATATATCTCAGTCCCCACTCCAAAAACTTTTTTTCCTCTCGTTCCCTGAACATCTTCAGGGCTTGGAACAGTTGGAACAAAAACAACAACAACAAAAAAGCTTTTCATGAGCATTTTTCAGTTTACTTCATATTTGTAAACTGTCAGTTCTTTATTGGAAGGCTGTGCACACTAAAAAAAAAAATCTATTTTTCTCTTCCGGAACAAATTGCACTTCATCTGTTACCTTCATGACTTTGTCTTTGTCTTTTTGTTTCCTTTTTTAATCTTAGTATCTAATTTGACCAGTTTTATTTTTTTTACTTTCAGCTTTAGTGGTTTTCCTTTTTACAGAAATAATGTCCTGTTTTGCTGAATTAATAGTAAGCAAACCAAGTTCCTCATGCAGTAAAATAAAGACTGACATGAGGAACATCTCCAGAACCCACTCATGAACATTGGCTCACGTGGAGGTGGAGAAGCTCCACGTAGCCTTGTTCTTAACGGTTCCAATCAGTCCTCACTTTGAAATCTACAACCTGAACTGGGAATACTGAACCTCCAGTGTTAGTGACAGAATTTCTCACTGTGGAGTCACTGGTGAATATGAGAAGAAGCGTGTCTTTGTACAGGCGACAGCAAAACCAATCCCCTTCAGAGCAGCGAGCAGTTAGTGCCTACCAGTGCCTTAGCGAGGGGATCAGACAGGACTTTGATGGGGGGGGCACCCGGGGGGGGGGGGGCACCCAGAGAAACCCTAAGACACAGAGAGAACATTCAAACATTCAACCTCTCCAAAGAAAAGACCTGGGACAGCCAGGACTTGAACCCAGGACCTTCTTGCAGTGAGGTAACAATGTTAAACCCTCAGCACCTGGTAACTCCCAGGTGGTCTCAGAGCCTGGTGAGATCATCTGTGCCTTGCACACTCAGAAGTTTCCTTTGGAGCTCCGCAAGAAGGTTCAAGGGTTCGAGTCCCAGCTCGGGCGCAGGATCTTTCTGTGTGAGTCTCCATGTTCTCCCTGTTCCTGCTGGGTTCTCTCCAGTACTCCAGCTTCCTCCCACAGTCCAAAGACATGCAATTGGGGACGAGGCTGATTGATTCTCTAAATTGACCGTAGGTATGAATGTGAGTGTGAATGGTTGTCTGTCTCTATGTGTTGGCCCTGTGATGGACTGGCGATCTGTCCAGGGTGAACCCCGCCTCTCCCATAGCCGCTGGTATAGGCTATGGGAGAGGTTTCCCTAAACCATCCGTTTAGGGAAACAAATTTCTTCTTTACCATGAGAGATCGTCGATGTGCCACATGCCTTGCACTGCTCATCATCAAGTCTTGTTTCCAGTCTACAGAGTGAAATGCAGGGATTCATCCTTGGCTGCACATATTCCCTAGAATCAAGAATGTATATTAGGTATGACTCAAAATCATCCCTCAAAACCAGTCCTGTGTGGTGAGTGTGTGCTCACAGTGTTAATGTAGCACAATAACACAATGTAAATCTTTGTCAAGTTAATTACATAAATTTAATTTAGTTCTCCGCTGCTGCAAACCAATGAGCCATTTTCTCCATCACGCTCTGGCTGCGCCTCAACTCCTTTCTAGTGGCATTAGGCAGTGTGTCATTGTTGGGGAGGATCAGTTGATTTGTGGATGTCCGGTGCCACAGCTAATCCTCGCGACCTGACCTGACCCTGCTGGGAAACGTCCTCTCCTCCTTCACTTCAGCCACCCATGTTAATGATGAACCACTCCACAAGCTCACACAATTAAAAGCCCCCTTCGTCTGAAAGAAACTCAATCTGTTGCTGTAACTGTCATCACTACAGAATCAGGATTCAATGTTTAACAGAAGAATTAAAACATGCTAAATGACAAATAAAAATAACTCAAAAATTAAAATGAAGTCACTCATAACATCAATTCAGTTTGTCTCTCGATGGATTGTCATACAAACGCTAACAATCTCATGAGCACAAGCTCATAGTTGTCTTAGAAAACCCAGGATTAGTCTTCTTTGTGAGATGTTAGCTTCAGTTTAGCCAGGTTAATCCAACAAGAGCCTGACTAAGCCGAGCTCTCCGAGTGAGGAGGCCCACCGGAGATCTCTGCCACACTTCAGTCACCTGAATCCCCATTTTCAACTCCTTTTCTTACAGAACAAAGTGAGGAGGATTTTAAATTCTAGATTTACAAGGAATGAAAGAACCCCGTGAAGCCATGCTTTTATAGCATGTCCTACTTCTAATGGCCAGCAGGGGGTGACTCAAGTAGTTCTTAAAAAAAATCCGACTGATTGTAGTCTTGTATTGCAGATTGTAAAGTAAAGTCTGATAATATTACTTCAGTTCTGATGTCAGTTAGGCCCTCAGTAGAAATTCCCATCTCTTAATCGCTACTGTTCCTTCTCGCTGGCGCGTGATGTTCATTTTGATGCTCATTAAAGTGAAATAGAAACGCTGTATGCTTTGGGGTGTGGCTACTTTGTGATTTTCAAGTCGGCTGGTTAGAGGCGGTCCAGCAGGGCCTGGTAATGCCAGGATGGATGCCTGATTTTTTTTTTTTTTTAAATCTACTGTTCGGGGACCAGTCGATATGACTTACACCTCCAGCCTACAGCTACAACAGCTCCTGGTAATCTTGCAATTTTGCAGTGCTGCACAGGGGAAGAAGGTCGTCCGTGTCACTTAGTAAATATGGGAGGATGTATCTCGATTAATGTTTACTCCGAGGTTTATTGGAGGTTAAAACATCGCAGCTTCTCCTGTTCTCAAAGCCGTTAAGGCGTACATGAAATATGGCTGATTGCTTTCATTGACAAATATAACGAGGTATCATCTGCATGACGATGAACATTTCTGGAGTGTTTCCTAATATCACTTCAAGAAAGCCTAGATCAGCTGAAGAGTAGGGGTCCAAGTCTGGAGAGAGACCAGATGAAATGAATGGACTGAAAAATGAAGGTTATTCCAACGAGCCTGAAACCTGCATTCTTTCTAATTAGGCCAGCAGGGGGCACTTCAGAAGAGGACTGTCATGGAAATCTATGAGTCCATAGAAGGGAACATTAAGTTCTGGACCCTAGATTGTATTGACATGAACTTGTGATCTTGATTGTGTTTCCTGTGTTCCTTTTTGTGTTTCAGTTTCTTATGTGTTTTTAGTTAATTCCTGTTTTATTTTGATATGAACTACCTTTGTGTGCACTTCTCCATTGCTTCCTGTCTTTGTCTGTTCTCCAGTTCTGGTCCTCCACGGCGCCGTTCCCAGTCTCTCTTACCCAGTCAGCTGCTTCCCTGCCCTTCCACCTGTGTCTTACTGTGTGGTTAGTTAAGTGTCTATTTAAAGAAGTTTTCAAACTTAGTTTGTATGAATCAAATCTGGTCTGTTTACATCGGTCATCCAGGTCATAGTATGGTCTCTTGGCGCAGTTTGTTTGAGTGGGTTTGAATACAGTAATTGAGTTTGGATGCAGATCAAAACAACCAGACAGCGACTTCCTTGCAAAGGTGGTCTCGGTCCGGTTGTTTCAAAAACAACAACAAAAACCCCACTCTGGTGCTGTTTGTTTGTGGTATGACAAGCCAACCTCGACCTGACGGTGCATTCGTGGATCAAACCAGTGTAGCCTGCTGTGCGGGCCGATGACGCACAATGTAAACAATTTTTTGGCTACTGTCAACTAGCTGTTACCTGAGCTACTGGTTCACAATGAACACCACAAGATAAGAAAACAACCCATCATCATCATGTCCTGCCAAACCAACATGATTTGTGACCGGTGAACAGGCGACGGCTCTCATGTGGCTTTTGTCGACACATTTAGATGTGCTTGACATTTGACCAGTGTGAAACCATCCTGATCCAAGAGGGACACGCACTGAGTCTAACCCTAACCCTAACCGCCTGCTCAACAACTGATTCAGACCAGAGCAAACAAACTCCAGGTGGGAAAATGCCTTTAGTTGGGTTGTCTGAGTGAGTCTTTGTCAGATCCACGTGTCAGCTTGCCTGCGTGTCTCCCTGTCCGACTCCATATTCCGGTTTGTTGTTTTCTCTCATCTTGTTTAATCTAATTAGATAAATCACTGACTTCCACGCTTCCTGCTTCCTTGCCGTTTCCTGCATTTGGGTTCTGCTTCTTCTAAGCACACCTGAAACGGAAACTGCGCTTCTCACTTGGTGTACTAGCACAGTAAACATGGTCTCAATTGCTAGTTACCAACTGTATCAATACATCATGACGATCATAATTCACAACATGTTGTAAGTTCAGATACCAGTTTTTACTTTTTTTCTAATTAAAAAGTAATCAGGCTTTATTCCAAGTTCATTATCCTCTGGGAGTCATTAACTACTTTGTCTGAGTAAACATGAAGTATTCATGTCCTCATGTCCAGAAATACAATGTGATAATGTAGTTGTTAATGGAGCAACTTGTTGCAAGTGCATGTTCTCATCTGAACGGTTTGTTTTATGGAAGAATAAAGGTAAAAATGAGAAATTCACAAACATATTGGCAAAATATTGGTATTGCCAGATGATCATTAAAAAACAAAACAAAAAAATACAGCTTTGCTCTAGCCTCTTTTACTTTACCCTCAAAAGATGAAAAAACAGCAATAAATTACAACTGGTGAGCTTTTTCAGATCATTTTTAAATGATGAAAAATAGTTTTTTCCAGCACAAATAAATCATTTACAGGGACTTTGTTTTTGGTGCAGGTTTTTAGACTTTAAAACTGTGAGTGTGCCAAGAGCTTCCACTCTCATCTATGCTGACTTTCACAGTGCACTGCGGTGTAAACCTCAGGCAGAGAGTGATTGCTGGTGTGCTTTCTCTTAAATAAAAAACAACTGAAGTGTTTATGTGAGTGTAGTCTTTGACGGTAAACTGATTACAGCGTGATAAAGGACTTCATTAAGAATAAAACACAACACACTGGTGCCATATGTGGATGCGTGCCAAGAGAGAATCAATAGCAACAAAAGGCGCAGGAACACAAACACCTAACTCAAACGTGTCCTTTCAGCTGCCCACTTAATCCATCAGTCGATATGAATAGCACCGTGCATTCTGACTTTACCAGGTGATGGCAGAAAGACATCCACGGTAGCAAGATCAATACGATGACTTAAGTGGAAATCAGCAAGCAAAATCCCCCTACTGGGTCTCCTCTAAGAGCAAGAAAGCAGCTGCCATATATTCAAGTCCAACAAGAGAATTTTCACATTGCAAAGCTGCTCCTGGTGGAGTGCAGTGAATTAAAAAAAAAAAATGTTGGAGGGAGCAATAGAGAGCAGAGAGGTATGTGATTACAGTGGCACGAGAGGTTGTTAAAAAGGAAATATTACACTTGCACTAGTGTGCGGTCCACAGGAAGCAGTAGCAGGCTACCTTAAGGCCAGTGTTGCTTCCTTTTAGTGTACAACGTGGAGGAAACGACAAAGAGCTGGCAGCCTGGGCTCCTAAGTAGAGGTGACATGCCATGATCAAAGGAGAGAGTCTGGATTTACAAGCTGGCTCAGGGTCAGAGGAAAGCCTCGAACAGCGCCACCAGGCACGATGGTCAGCTGCCGCTCTGATCCGTGAAATCTGAAATGGTTCAACTGAGAAGGCAAATGAGAAAACCCAACTCTTCCACAATAACATCCCGCCATTTGCAATTTAAATTTCGTCAGCAGTTGATACAAATCTGTGATCTCTCCAGGCATGAGATCCAAACAAATGCAACAGACTGAAAGTGTGAAATAACAGGCTGCAAAAACGCAGCACGCCAAAATCATTTCCCTCCTCCATTCTTTCCCTCCCCTTCACTTGCCCCTGCTACACCCACAGCATATCACTGAATGAAATGCAGCGTGCAATTACCCATTATCCAATCAACTGGAGTCGACACTTAACCATTTGTGCGGCTTTGGGCTCAGCCAATTATCTGTCAGAGTTCTCAGTGGGCTCTCACCAACCTAACTGCATTGCATTATCATGTGGCTCCAGATTCCCGCCGCGCCACTAGAGACGAAGGAGGGCTGGAGAAGAGGCTGTCTCCAGGGTCAGGGTTGTTGTGGGTGGCAGGATGGCTGCAACGAGGTGTGGTCAGTGACAACAGCAGCAACTCTGGCTCCCGCACCCTGAGGCCTCTGCCATTAGAATACATAACGCAGGGCTAGTCATTTGGAAGGGCTCCAGATCGTGCTCTTCAAAGCCTGTTTCGATAATTTGCTACATCTTATGCACCCCCCAATCCACCACCCAATCCTTTCACCCATGATTGGATGCGCAACACCAACACCTCCTCCATCCCATCCTGTGATCCTGCCCTTGACCTCACAGCACTTGCCCCTCATTCTGCTCCTTTCACAAAACCAGCACCCCACCACCAAGCCCCTATCAGTCCAGACTGGTCCAGTCAGTGGTGACCAGTGGCTGGTTGACCCCCGGAGGGCCTGTAGCACCGGGGCCCCAGCTGAGGAGCTGGGGCAGCTGCCAACTACCAGCCACTTCAACCGCGGCTGTCCGGTTGATTGCGTTTGTCAAGCCGCCACTCTGTGTCAGCCTGGCACAGGCCTGATCACCACCAATTAGGGGTTAAAGCAAGGGAGGGGGGTTGAGAGGGGAGGTAAAATTGGGTGGGGGGCAGGGGAGGATATTCATGCACCCGGGCAGTTAAGAAGCCATTATTTTTTTCATCTTACAAAATTTTTGCATGAAAAAAAAAAACAGCAGGATGTTTTTGACTGCAGTCCACATCTGAACCTCAGCACAGGTCATACATCACACTGTTAGTGTGTATGGCTCTGTGTGTGTGTGTGCGTGTGTGTGTGTGTGTGTGTGTGTGTGTATGTGTGTGGAGGGGGGGTGAGTAACCCACAACATGATGTCGACGATTGTAATACCCCAGTCCTTATGAAAACATTCACCCCTTGCTCCTGCACCACCTTGATAACCGAAATGTTCAACCATTTTACCGGTGAACTGACAAAACTGTGAAATTACTGAAGTCGTTCTTTTTCTTGAGGGTGAATCGAGTACAAGAAATACTGATACTGTCACAGAATGAGAGGCAAAGCCAGTTTGCGTACATCTGATCATAATAACAATGACTTTTCTCTTCTCACGGATATCTGTTCTCCATGACAAGTGCTCCCTCTAGTGGTTCTAAAGTAACACTGCATGGACACCACCTTCAACTGTACATCCTGCTTCATCAGCTGACCAGTTGAAGACAGCTTTGAGTGGCAGATCAGGTTTCTCTGAGAAAACCTGCCCCTTGAGTATTTAAACCTTTTCTGCTTCGCCATGTTACATTTTATTCATGCCCAGTTTTGACTCTCCCATGAGCATTTCAAACTAGTGACAGAGCAGACAAGAGAAGCCAGCAGCCAACCACCGCCTGAATAATCAATGTACTTGCTCTTCCATGAGCCACGGTCTCCATGGTGGCCTTGCTGAAATGTTCCACAAATTTTAATTCAAAGCAGCTAAAAAATTCAAATATTCCGGTTTGTTTCAACTGAAGTATTTGTTTCTTGTTCTTCTCATGATGAAAACACAGGAATGGAAGAAGAGTTAAAAAAACAAATTTAATGAAAAGAATATAGCAGACAGTGAAATCAATAAACCGACTAACAAAAAAAGACCTCTTCACACTCCAAACAATCACACAAGAGTTGAACCTCTTTGTGAGATCCAGACACCCAACGGTGAGTAAGTGAAAGGCAAATTACAACCCATGGAGAAATAGCCTCACATGAACTGTACTCTGACAAAGGGGGTGGGTCCCTAAATGACTCCACTCATATGACCTTATATCTTGACTGACTGACATCATTCTTCTCATCTGTTAGAACATCTACTGTGCTGTTCTCCATCTAACCAGGGGAGGCAGATTGCCACCCATCCTATATCTGGCTCTGCACAAAGTTTCTTCCATTAAAGGAGTTTTTCTGGCTAAACTCCTGTAACACAAATGTGTCTCCACGTGTCTGCTGTAGTCGGCTCTCACTTCCCTGCGCGTAATGCAAATAAACACATAATTTTGCATCTGCAACATTTTGAGTCCACGGATTTAGCCGCGACATTTTGTTTATGACAGACAGCACGAGCGAGTACGTCACTCACATCCTGCAGAGATGAAACTCCTTTATTTGCAGCTGTAGATCGTCTCGCTCAACACATCCTCTCAGGTCTATCAGACGATTAGTACTTAAAGGAGAGGGGGGGGGGGGAGAGAGAGAAGCCAATGGGTGAGAGACATTAGATCTTAATACAAGAGCGAGCAGTGCACCTGCTCATACATCAGTTGGAAATTAAAAGCAGGAGAGAGAAATCTTGACGATACAGATGGGATCTGTTCCTCTGCATGTTTCTGACAAACCAAACCACCACAGCAGTATTAATAATTATATCTATGGGTTTATCATGTGATCTGACGTCATAATACTACACACACTTATCAATGTGCATTTCCATTTCAACAAATGACATCAGCTGCTGAGGCAAGGCAAGGCAAGGCAAGGCAATTTTATTTGTAGAGCCCGTTTTCACCAACAGTTTGTCTCAAAGGGCTTCATGGCATCATAACAACATCCTCTGCCCTCAGAGCCTCACATCGACTGAGGAAAAACTCCATCGAAAACCCTTTTAACAGGGAAAAATCTGAGAAACCTCAGGGTGAGCAACAGAGGAGGGATCCCTCACCCAGGAGGGACAGACGTGCAGTAGATGTTGTTACAGACAAGAAAACAGTTTACAATACAAAATGTGGGAAACATGGAAATGTTAATAACAGCTGAAGAAGGAAGCTTCTGGTAGGGGAGGCAGGGAGAGCAAGCCAGCTTGATGGGGGACTGGATGGCAGACTGGTTCATGGAAGGGGAGCGCAGGCCAGTGTAACAGTAGGGAATAAGAGGGGGGGTGGGGGGGTGATTCAGGCGGCGGTTGGGGCTCTGGTGGATCTGTGGAAACACAGAGAGACTGCGAAACACCAAGGCCAAACTACAAAGTGCAACAAGTAATGGTAATGACAGTTCCAAAAATGTGCAGGGAGGAGAGGAGGAGAGAGGGGGAGAGGAGAGGAGAGGAGAGGAGAGGGCTCCATGTAACCTGATGTGTCCCCCAGCAGTCTAAGCCTGTAGCAGCATAGCTATCAATGGTTCAGAGCTACCTGAACCAGTCCTAACTGAAGGCTCTGTCATAGAGGAAGGTCTTAAGCCTGAACTTAAACGTAGTTAAAGTGTCTGCCTCTCTGACCAATGGAGAGAGCTGGTTCCACAGTAGAGGAGCCTGGTAACTAAAGGCTCTACCTCCCAGTCTGTTTTTATTGATACTGGGAATCACTAAAAGACCTGCATTCTGGGAGCGGAGTGCTCTGGTAGGACAGTAGGGACTAATGAGCTCTTTCAAATAGGATGGAGCTTTATCATTGAGAGCCTTGAGGCGGTCCTGCAATGTGGCCCAGGATGCATTTATGTACACACGACTAACAGAACGTGTCCATGTGTGGCCCAGACCATCTGTGAATGTGGTTTCAGTGGTCAGATCTCAGGACACATCGAGTGTGTGCACAGCTGATATTAAGCCTCAGTGTTTGAAACCGGCTTACTCAGGACGGATCTTAATACCAGGTCTGCATTCCAGGTCAGACCGTTCTCAGCCTGGGACAGGAGCTCCAAGTTGTCTCTAGTCCACGTCTAGTCCACCTGTGGTCAACTCCATCATGTGACATGGTCATCATCACAATCAGAATGTGCGCTCAACTATCTAGCATGTCTGGGTTTTGGGCGAGGGGGCAGGCCTCCGTCCTGAGCCGAGGTGTGTTTGGGCTTCGCCTTCCTGGATGACTGTGCTGGATCATCAGTGGGGTGTGGACCTTTACCCAGGAGGAAGTTCTCCCAGGCAGGGACAGACTCCTCCACAGACGCCCAGTATCTTGTCTGAAAGAGAGACAACAGAAGCCCTTATTGCTACCTACAGTCCCCACAGTCACAGTCAGCTCACACACTGATCTGAGGGTAGTTGGGAACCTGCTGGTGGACGGCTGAAGTGCAGAGGAGGAAGGGAACGTTACATTTTGAGTCACTTTCTTTTAAATTTGCAAGATATGACATTTATGGACATCTTAATTAAATTCTCTTGAAAGAAAAAAATCAGCCCTATGAAAACAAATCCAGGCCTTAATCCTCAAATATTTTCATATCATATCTCATAATCTTTATCTCCAGAACAACTTGAGGGAATGCCTTCAAAATGTGTTTAGTGATCAGCGGTCAAGGTCACCTCACATGTAATGTCACTTTCTCATTGACAACACAATCTCTCACTCCTTTGTTCCTTTCATTCAAAGCATTTTCCCTTAAATTAGGACTATTTCTAACGCACACATGAACTATCTACTGTATGAAAAGTCAACAAAAAGGACACCGATGTGAACAGGCTAATCCTCATACCTCTAGAGCCAGGAGGTTTGGATGGACTAGCTTCCTCTCTCTGAGACGCTCCTCTATCTTCTGTAAATCCTGCAGTCAAAACACTTCTATTCACACTTTGATCGCACAACGTACCGAACTAAAACAGTTGCAGATTGTTTATTATGGGAATGCAGTATTTGTGAAGTTTTGAACCGATAATTACAGAAAGATCTAGTGCAAGTGAGGAGCAAATAACTGAAACAAGCGAACTGGAACCCATCCCTGAATGTTTAGCAGCCCGTCCTCACCTGCAGCAGTGTGGCGTTCCTGTGGCGGGCAGCCTCAGACTCCTTCACTCGCTGCTTCCTTTGGATCCTCAGCTGCTCTCTGTTGCTCTCCATCTGCTCCAGCAGCTGCGCCCTCTTTACTAAACTGATGTTACAACACAGTGGACAACACAACACAACCGGTTCAGCTGGAGGCCTCCATATTCCTCCAATAACCCCAGATGTGGGGAGAGATAGCGTGGATGTGTTCACTGGGGCTGATTCTCTTATGCTAGCATCTCTAAAGAGTCAGTCACGTTTTATTTGAAACATCAGTTGTCGATTTCTTCATTTCACTCCAATGCACGTTGATTCAGACAACAGTTTACTGTCAAAAACGAAAGAGAGAAACTGAACATCTGAAGGCCCTTAGGGATTTAGGCGTCATCTTAACCATTGATTACGCTCATGATCCATTTAAGAGAACCAGGGTTCTGGTGATTGACCCTCCCTGGTCACTTCAGCTCAAACTCTCTGCTGGGCGCAGCCGCCAGAATTCTGACATTTTATTGGCGAATTGATTTATTAAATGACACACAGCAGACATTATCAGCATGTTGTCATTCACGGCAACTAAAGTAGAAAAATGTTTCTAATTCAACTTCGTAGTTTCGTTACAACTTTGAGCATTTCAGTTTCTATAATTAAGTAATTACCCGCTGACTAAGAAAAATAAAAACATTAGAAACCTGGAACACTCAAACTGGAAGCTCCAACTAGCTAACCAACCGGTTAGCTGTGAGCTAACGCGACTCTCCACGGTTGGCTGACACTGTTGAAGTGGTTCGGTATTTATTCAGACGCAATAAACTCACATTTCTTCGTGCTTCTCCATTAACTCCATCTCCTCCCAGTAGCGGGACCGTCCTTAGCGACACCAACAGCTGCTTCTTCTTCTTCTTCTTCTTCTTCTTCTTCTTCTTCTTCTTTTGGTTTTTTTCGGCGGTTGGCAACCCACCAGATGGAGCATTACCGCCCTCTTCTGTCCCATCGCGGAACACCATCTTTCCCTTCTTCTAACCCCGACATCTAAATTATACCTCTAAATCCTAAACATAATCCCTATACCTAAATCCTATCATACAATCCTGTATCCCTCAAATACTCAAAAAAGAACCCTAACACTCTCCCTATCCTCCATCCTCAGAACTCCCTCCAGACTGATCTCACCCCTCCCCATGTTCCTCCACCTGTCCCTCATCACTCTCCTCTCCACCTCATACCTGCCACACCTCAGAAGTACGTGCTCTACGGACTCTTCCTCACCACAGCCCTGTGTTGTGCTTCCCGAACACCTTCAAAGTCCCGTTCAGCCCACAATGTCCCAGCCTCAGTCTCACCTTCACTACTTCCTCCCTCCTCTGCCCACCTCCACCCCTACCCCCTCTAGCCCGCACACTCCTCTGAACCCTATACAAGTGCCTACCCTTCTTCTCTTTGTCCCACCTTCCCTGCCACATGTCCATCACCCTCTCCCTCACTATCACCCTCACCTAGGCCCTACTCACCCTCACATTCATCTCCACCGTCCTCTTCACCATCGCCCCCTTTGCCAACTCATCTGCCTTCTCGTTCCCCTCCACCCCCACATGTGCTGGTACCCATAAAAACCTAACCTGACCCCCCCCCTGAACTATCCTCGTGACTGCTTGAAGAACCTGGTACAAAATATCCTGACGACAACCCGTGTGACATGACCTGATGCTAGTTAGGACTGCTGCTGAATCTGAGCAGACCACCACCCTCCCCACTTGTGTACACTCCACCCACCTCAGTGCCACCAGCACCGCTACCATCTCCACTGTGTAAACCCCCAGCCCATCTGTTGTGCGCCTACTAAGCCCTATCCCTCTCCCCGGTACTGCCACCCCAAATCCCGTCTCCCCGGACTCCGCCCTTGGTCCATCGGTATAAACCTTCTCCCATCCACCATACACCCTTCTCATACACTTGTTGTGAGCCCTAACTAAGTCCTCCCCCTCCCCCTTCCTCCTCAACTCCAACAAACACCAGTCCACCTCTGGCCACTCCATCCTCCACGGTGCCATCTCTGGGTACACCACTGTTTGACTCACCCTAATGTGCCCTACTCCTAGCTCCCTAGCCAGTACATTCCCTATACTCCCAAAGTGCTCCCTATGCCCCCCCCCCCCCGTACTCCCAACACTCACTAACACACTCTTGGTCGGATGAACCCTTGAGTGACCCTGCAGGTTAGCCCAATACCTCACAATTAATTGCTTCCTTCTTAGCTCCAGGGGCATCTCACCCATCTCCACCTGCAGTGCTGCCACCGGTGTCGTCCCTAGTGCCCCACAACACACCCTCAGTGCCTTATTGTATACCACATCCAGAACCCGCAAGTGACACTTAGCAGCCGACCCATACACTATACACCCATAATCTAGTGCCGCCCTCACCATCGAAATACAAATCGTCTTCAGTGCCGCACAGCTAGCCCCCCAGTCCCTACCTGACAAACACCTCATCACATTTATCACCTTCCTTCACCTGCCCTCAACCCTCCTAATGTGCTCCACCCAAGTCAACTTACTATCAAAAACTACTCCCAAATACTTAAAGGACCCCACTCTCTCTAACTCCCTACCATATATCCTAAGCTTTTCACCACCCACATCCCTCTTCCTAGTAAAGAACACTGTCTGCGTCTTATCAACTGAAAACCTGCTCCCCCACTCATAGCCCCACTCAACCACCACATCTATAGCCTCCTGTACTTTACCCACTACATGTGCTAAGTCCCTACCCCTCTTCCATAGCGCCCCATCATCAGCAAACAGTGGTCTCCCTACAACCCCACCTACCCGTGAAAACACATCATTAATCATAACACTATACAACAGTGGACCAATTACACTGCCCTGTGGTGTGCCATTGCTTACTGTGTATTCACCTGACACCTCAGACCCTATCCTAACCCGTATCACCCTCTCGGACAGGAAATCTTTCACCTAGTTAAACACCCTACCTCCTACCCCCAGCATGTGCAGTTTAGTTAACACCCCCTCCCTCCACATCATATCATATGCCTTCTCAATATCAAAAAACACCACCACAACTGACTCCTTATTTACCTGAGCCTTCCTAACCTCATTTTCCAACCTCACCACTGCATCCATAGTGCTCCTACCCTTCCTAAAGCCACTCTGATACCCAGCTAACCCCCCTCCCCTCTCCAACATATATGTTAATCTATCACACACAAACCGCTCCATAACCTTACCCAGGTTGGAGGTAAGGGCTATGGGCCTATACCCTGAAGGTTGAGTGGGATCCTTCCCACCACTGCCTCTTTCCACACCCTTGGTATCCTGCCCTCCTCCCAGACCCTATTGTACAGCCCCAGAAGTGCCTCCAGTGCTCCTTCACCCAAGTGCTTCAGCATAACATACCCCACCTGATCCGCCCCTGGAGCCGTGTGCTTAGCCCTACCTATAGTCCTCACCAACTCTGCCATCGTGAACCTATCATCCATAATCCTACCCGTATCCTCCCTCCTGTCCAACACCCCCAAAAGCTTGCCCAAAGTAGCCTCCCTCCCCCTCCTCTCCTTTTCTGTCAAGTTATCCTCACTATGTATCCTTGCAAATGCCCCCGCCATCATCTCCACCTTTTCCCTATCTGTCACTGCTATCTCCCCCCCTGCTGTCATCACTGGGTAGTTGCACTCCCTCCTATCCCCTCCCATTTTCCTAATCATTCCCCATACCTCTCCCACAGGGGTTGTCCTCCCTATGGTACTACTAAACTGTCTCCAACTATCCCTCTTAGCCTGCCTAACCACCCTCCTCACCACTGCTTGTGCCCTCTTATAACTCACTAGACTATTTATGTTATGACTCCTCTTCAACTGCCTAAATGCCCTATTCCTTGCCCTCACTGCCTGACTACACTCCTCTGTCCACCACGGTACCATCTTCCTGCCTCCCCTCCCTCTACTCCTCGGTATACTTTCAGTTGCGCCTACAATTATTGCTGATGTCAGCCTATCATTTACCTCATCTACACTCCCCTCCATATCTAGCTCAGCCACCTTCTCCTCCACCACCACTTCCTGAAACACCCCCCAATCAGCTTTTCCAAACACCCACCTCTCCACCCCCTCACCTGACACTACATGCACCTTCTCACCCACTGCACACACCACGGGATAATGATCACTCCCTACAGTCGACCCATTCAGCACCTCCCATCTGCTTACCCCTTCTTCTTCTTCTTCTTCTTCTTCTTCTTCTTCTTCTTCTTCTTCTTCTTCTTCTTCTTCTTCTTCTTCTTCTTCTTCTTCTTCTTCTTCTTCTTCTCCCTCTTCTTTTACGGCAGGCTAGATGCCTTGCGACATATTGCTGCCTCTCACCGGTTAATTACGGAGATGCTTCAAATGGAAATAACTGCTGTTGCTGAAATAAAATCCAGTACTGCGTTGATAATTATGGACTGGTTTCCTGATGGGTTTAAAAGGTGCGGAAGAGATACATGATCTATTCCTGTATCTGATACCACAGCAAACATTTTCCCTCTTTGCTCCTTATATCATGGACATTCCATCAAGACGTGTTCCACCGTCAGTTGTTTGTTGCAGATCCTGCAGAGTCCATCCTTGTGTTTACCCATCTGTGAAAGATCCCATGCCAGTCCACAGTGTCCTAACCTGAGTCTTGTCATAATTACAGTTTGCCTCCTTCCTTTTCCAAGATAGCATGGTTTAGTGGTTACACTGTTCTGAATGGAGAAAAAATGGCGTCCTTTCTCCTCATTCTTCCACTGCTTCTGCCACAGTGCTGTGCAACTGTCTTTGATGACAGATCGCCATTCACTCACCCCCATACAC
The DNA here is from genome assembly GCF_037954235.1 of Aulostomus chinensis. NCBI lineage: Eukaryota > Metazoa > Chordata > Actinopteri > Syngnathiformes > Aulostomidae > Aulostomus > Aulostomus chinensis. Next base: position 5,315,281 of record NC_141322.1, on the reverse strand, counting down.
ACCAGCAAATCAGTCTTTCTTCTTAGAGCCAGTTTAGCTGCCATGTCTGCAGTCTCGTTTCCATCCACCCCTACAGGGGCAAATGAAATAAAACTGGACTTATTACACTCCCCTGTGGGTGGCCATTTTCAATGTTTGCTCCCTCAGAGAAAGAGCTTCCAATTCTCACTTGAATTCTCCTGTTTTGCAGAAAGTTCTTTCCCCAATTTAACATACGTCCCCTTATTCCAGCCTCATGGAGTTTAATCACCAAACCCTCTTTCCACAGCAAATCAGATGCCTTTTCAATGTCTGGAAAAACTACCATGAGTACTTCCTTATTCGTCAGTGCTTTCTTCACATCAGTATCAAGGGAGCTCACAGAGTCCATTGTGCTTCTTCCTCTCCGAAAGCCTCTTTGTGTGCCCGTGAACCATCCTGCTTTCTCTAATTTGTACACTAATTTATCTGTAACCACCCTGTCCATGATTTTACAATGCACTGGAGTTGGAGCAAGAGGTCTATAAGATTCAGCTCTGGAAGCATCTTTCCCAGGTTGTAGAATTGGAACCACTACTGCTTGTTTCCACAAACTAGGGAGAGCCCCTCTTTCCATACACAATTAATTAATGATAATATTTCATCCAGCACCAAGTCATTTAAGTTCTGAACAAACTCATAGCTTATACCATCCTTTCCAGGAGCTGATGATTTTCCTCTTCCAATTGCTCTGTGTAGTTCATCTTGAGAAAAATACAAGTTCCAGACATCTGTGTTTTCCTCATTCATCTCCATTACAAATTTGTAATTTTTTATTGTTTCATTCCTTTTATTTATGCCCTCTTCACCTATGTTTTCACCACCATGAACTGCTTTAAACTTGTTCTCAAACACTTTTGCTTTTTCAATATCACTCATTGCAAACATTCCCTCATTCTCTAAGACCGGGATTCCAGATCTCCTACACACCCCAGACATATTTCAGTTCCTGATGTTACCACACTCAATCCTCCACAACATTTCCTCCAACATTCCTTTTTAGCTGACTTAATCACCAACACCAGCAGCTTGCGCCTGTCAGCGCTTCTTCTACGTTTTTTTTTTTTCGTCGTTGGTGTATTAGAGGCTGGGAAGCTATCTTAGAGCTGCTTTTACCGCCACCTAGTGGAGTACATGTAGAAGAAAATTTCACGCAGGGAAACCGGGAGAGAAAGAAAGACGGACAATATTAACTGCTTTGAACATTCTGAAATGATCTGACTAAAATGTCACAGTTTATATCTGTTTTTGTTACTAGGAGACCTGCCTGTCGAGTCCTTATTCATAAAATGTTTTTTTTTACTCCAAAAATTGTTGTTTTTTTAAAAGCCCTCAATTTCCTATTTCAGATAAGAACAAAGCCTGATGGTTTCAGGCCTTTGAGCTCCAGGTCATTTCAGGAGTGTTGTCCTCCTTCATGACTGCTGTGGCTGCGTGTGGCTCTGTGTGGTCAGGTGCAGACTGTGCAGTTCCTCATTTTGGAGTTGCTTTTGCTTATTTCATCAATGTGGGGAGGAGTGCGATATTGCCAGGCAGCAATGATGTGCATTTCTCTTCATCTCCTGTCCATCATCCTTTTAACACCATCTTGTTGAGTAAAAAGTTAAATCAAAACATTAAAGATGATCCCATCATTTTCTCTGTCTTTCCGCTCAAAAAATACAAATTAGCTGACAGCTGAAATAATAGCAGTGGTGGTGGGAGAACGCTGTGGGTGCAGTGAGAAAAGAGACAACTGGTACTTTGAATATTTGAACCATTGACGCTGCCCTTTATCATGACTCTTGTGATCATATTTTGGTTGAATGATATTTTTTGTGCAGTGTACATAAAGAGGACAAACTTCTTAACGGAGGGCTCCCTGGTGGAGTGTATGGGTGTACAGTCCTGCCAGGATATCCTGCTGATCCTTCCCCTGCTCTCCAACACGAGCAGCTTCCTGGAGGAGGTGCGTAGGCGTGCCCCTCACCTCCATCTTCTACGTTATAAAACATGTTCCCTTGACAAGATCCACCGCTACAGAAGCTGAAAAGGCTGAGAGCAGATTCACAGTATGATTTATTTAACCCTCCTCATTACTGGTGGGCCAGTATTAACATTATTGTCAATACTTTGACTGCTAAAACCCCAAGGCACTGGGATGTTTGGCTCACCCAAAAAGACATCCCCAAAAAGAAGGGAAATAAGACTGCTAATAATAAATGTAAAATCTGTATGCATGAAACTGACCTCTTTGGACTAAGAACACCCAGACTGTCCCAAGTGTCAGTGATATTGTGTCCGTTTCTTCTGCTGACATCAGTGTTTAAACCGTTAAACTCGACCAGGCAGTGGATGTAACACCACGACTGCAGAGATTTTGTTTGGCAAATGAGTTTTTTTTAAATTCTATGTTCTTATACTATTACACATCATTCAGAGGTTCTTGTCCCGGGGAGCTTTATGCATGTTCAAGCTTTGATAAGAACATTTAACCCGCATATAATCAGATTGTATCATTGTACAAAGCAGAATAAACCAAAAAAGGCAAGGCAAGGCAAGGCAAGGCAATTTTATTTGTATAGCCCGTTTTCACCAACAGTTTGTCTCAAAGGGCTTCACGTGGCATCATAACAACATCCTCTGCCCTCAGACCCTCACATCAACTGAGGAAAAACTCCATAGAAAACCCTTTTGACAGGGAAAAATCTGAGAAACCTCAGGGTGAGCAACAGAGGAGGATCCCTCACCCAGGACGGACAGACGTGCAGTAGATGTTGTTACAGACAAGAAAACAGTTTACAATACAAAATGTGGGAAACATGGAAATGTTAATAACAGCTGAAGAGGGAAGCTTCTGGAAGGGGAGGCAGGGAGAGCAAGCCAGCTTGATGGGGGACTGGATGGTAGACTGGTTCATGGAAGGGGAGGCAGGGAGAGCAAGCCAGCTTGATGGGGGACTGGATGGTAGACTGGTTCATGGAAGGGGAGCGCAGGCCGGTGTAACAGTAGGGAATAAGAGGGGGGGGGGGGGGGGATGCAGGCGGCGGTTGGGGCTCTGGTGGATCTGTGGAAAAGGAAGGAGAGAAATAATAAAAATGGATAAACATGGACTAAATTCTTTCATTTTGCCTTCAAATGGAGCAGTATGATCCCAAAAATGAAATATAACATAGCAGATATAATTTGCAATGGATCAGAAAAAAAAGACATATTGGCCATCATTTTTGTTGTTTTTTTTTCTAAAAAAATTTTGATATGTAATTTCTAAATAAAAAAAACTGTCAAAATTATGACACAGTTTTCTGTGTAAAACAGAGTGATTGCCTGATCTGATCAAATGTTCATTGTTTACTACAACAGCATCAAAAAATGCATCTTTTGGGATCATTTTGAAAAAAAAAATTCGGAGTGTTTTCTGATCATGTGATTGTGACGTTACTGTTGTGAACCCGGTGCTGCATCGACAGCGCCAAACTGTTCTATTTAGTACCTGCTCGTTCTGTGTACCCATCCATCCATCCGTTTTCTACACTGCTTATCTGTTAAGGGTTGCAGAGGCGGCGGGGGGCTGGAGCCTATCACAGCAGCCTTCGGGCGAGAGGCGGGGTTCACCCTGGACGGGTCGCCACTCTGTTGCAGGGCCATCAGGAGCAATTAGGGGTTCAGTATCTAACTACATGGTCACTGGGGGAAGTGAGGATCGAACCAGCGACCCTCAGGTTGCTAGACGGCCACTCTACCTCTGAGCCTTATTTGTACTTTCCTTTCAAATAAAAAGTCAGTAACCTATGACTGTGCTTCATGTGCTTCACAGGGAATCCTTTTCCATACTAAAGAGGAAGTTTAATTCTCTGTACCCTGTGCAAAAAAGTACGCAGACAAAACATCTTTACTCTCGAGGAAATGAATTAATCAGCTCCATTTCTTTTCTGAGGCAACAGATGGATCTGAACTCTTCACCTGGCTTGGATCCCACACTCACTCAGTTATGCATGCGACTTGTATGTTCTTCATTCTTCTCATCATGCCTCCGACATCTGCACTTCTCTTCTAGCGCTGCTGAAATATCGCATCAAAAATGTGTAATGGGCCTTTTTATACAGGATCAAAGTATCCAGAGAATGTCTTTTTTTATCCAAGTTTGTCTCTTAAAAGCTTAGTTCCTCACCGAATATGCTTCCATCCATCTGTTCCGCCTCTTCTAGTTTCACACTTATTATTATTATTATCATTATTATTATTATTATTATTATTATTATTTTTATTATTTTTATTATTATTATTATGTATTCATTTATTTATTTTGCTAATTTCTTGCACAGAATCTCT